>NC_060179.1:73595487-73825512 GCF_021184085.1 Oncorhynchus gorbuscha | reverse complement strand
CTCTCTCTCTACTGCAGCAGGTTAATGTCTCTCTCTCTCTCTCTCTACTACAGCAGGTTACTGTCTCTCTCTCTCTCCACAACAGCAGGTTAATGTCTCTCTCTCTACTGCAGCAGGTTAATGTCTCTCTCTCTCTCTCTCTCTACAGCAGGTTACTGTCTCTCTCTCCACAAAAAGCAGGTTAATGTCTCTCTCTCCACAACAGCAGGTTAATGTCTCTCTCTCTCTCTACTAAAGCAGGTTAATGTCTATCTCTCTCCACAAAAGCAGGTTCATGTCTCTCTCTCTCTAGCAGGTTAATGTCTCTCTCTCTCTCTCTACTACAGCAGGTTAATGTCTCTCTCTCTCTCTCTACAACAGCAGGTTAATGTCTCTCTCTCTCTCTACAACAGCAGGTTAATGTCTCTCTCTCTCTCTCTCTCTACAACAGCAGGTTAATGGCTCTCTCTCTCTCTACAACAGCAGGTTAATGTCTCTCTCTCTCTACAACAGCAGGTTAATGTTACAACAGCAGGTTAATGGCTCTCTCTCTCTCTACAACAGCAGGTTAATGTCTCTCTCTCTCCACAACAGCAGGTTAATGTCTCTCTCTCTCTCTCTACAACAGCAGGTTAATGGCTCTCTCTCTCTCTACAACAGCAGGTTAATGTCTCTCTCTCTCTCTCCACAACAGCAGGTTAATGTCTCTCTCTCTCTCTACAACAGCAGGTTAATGGCTCTCTCTCTCTCCACAACAGCAGGTTAATGGCTCTCTCTCTCTCTCTACAACAGCAGGTTAATGTCTCTCTCTCTCTCTCTACAACAGCAGGTTAATGGCTCTCTCTCTCTCTCTACAACAGCAGGTTAATGTCTCTCTCTCTCTACAACAGCAGGTTAATGTCTCTCTCTCTCCACAACAGCAGCTAAATGTCTCTCTCTCTCTCTCTCTCTCTACAACAGCAGGTTAATGTCTCTCTCTCTCTCTCTACAACAGCAGGTTAATGTCTCTCTCTCTCTCTCTACAACAGCAGGTTAATGTCTCTCTCTCTCTCTCTCTCTCTCTACAACAGCAGGTTAATGTCTCTCTCTCTCTCTCTCTACAACAGCAGGTTAATGTCTCTCTCTCTCTCTCTCTCTACAACAGCAGGTTAATGTCTCTCTCTCTCTCTCTCTCTCTACAACAGCAGGTTAATGTCTCTCTCTCTCTCTCTCTCTCTCTACAACAGCAGGTTAATGGCTCTCTCTCTCTCTCTCTCTACAACAGCAGGTTAATGGCTCTCTCTCTCTCTACAACAGCAGGTTAATGTCTCTCTCTCTCCACAACAGCAGGTTAATGTCTCTCTCTCTCTCTCTCTCTCTCTCTCTCTCTCTCTCTCTCTCTCTCTCTCTCTCTCTCTCTCTCTCTCTCTCTCTCTCTCTCTCTCTCTACCACAGCAGGTTAATGTCTCTCTCTCTCTCTCTCTCTCTCTCTCTCTCTCTACTACAGCAGGTTAATGTCTCTCTCTCTACTACAGCAGGTTAATGTCTCTCTCTCTACTCCAGCAGGTTAACGTCTCTCTCTCTCTCTACAACAGCAGGTTAATGTCTCTCACTCTCTACTACAGCAGGTTAACGTCTCTCTCTCTCTACAACAGCAGGTTAATGTCTCTCTCTCTCTCTCTCTCTCTCTCTCTCTCTCTCTCTCTCTCTCTCTCTCTCTCTCTCTCTCTACTACAGCAGGTTAATGTCTCTCTCTCTACTACAGCAGGTTAATGTCTCTCTCTCTGTACAACAGCAGGTTAATGTCTCTCTCTCTCTACTACAGCAGGTTAATGTCTCTCTCTCTTCTACAGCAGGTTAATGTCTCTCTCTCTCTACTACAGCAGGTTAATGTCTCTCTCTCTCTACTACAGCAGGTTAATGTCTCTCTCTCTCTCTCTCTCTCTCTCTCTCTCTCTCTCTCTCTCTCTCTCTCTCTCTCTCTCTCTCTCTCTCTCTCTCTCTCTCTCTCTCTCTCTCTCTACTACAGCAGGTTAATGTCTCTCTCTATTATAGCAGGTTAGTGGCTCTCTCTCTCTACTACAGCAGCTTAATGTATCTCTCTCTCTCTTTCTACTACAGCAGGTTAATGTCTCTCTCTCTCTCTTTCTACTAAAGCAGGTTAATGTCTCTCTCTCTTCTACAGCAGGTTAATGTCTCTCTCTCTCTACTACAGCAGGTTAATGTCTCTCTCTCTCTACTACAGCAGGTTAATGTCTCTCTCTCTCTCTCTCTCTCTCTCTCTCTCTCTCTCTCTCTCTCTCTCTCTCTCTCTCTCTCTCTCTACAACAGCAGGTTAATGGCTCTCTCTCTCTCTCTACAACAGCAGGTTAATGTCTCTCTCTCTCTACAACAGCAGGTTAATGTCTCTCTCTCTCCACAACAGCAGCTAAATGTCTCTCTCTCTCTCTCTCTCTCTCTCTACAACAGCAGGTTAATGTCTCTCTCTCTCTCTCTACAACAGCAGGTTAATGTCTCTCTCTCTCTCTCTCTCTCTCTACAACAGCAGGTTAATGTCTCTCTCTCTCTCTCTCTCTACAACAGCAGGTTAATGTCTCTCTCTCTCTCTCTCTACAACAGCAGGTTAATGTCTCTCTCTCTCTCTCTCTACAACAGCAGGTTAATGTCTCTCTCTCTCTCTACAACAGCAGGTTAATGTCTCTCTCTCTCTCTCTCTCTCTCTCTACAACAGCAGGTTAATGGCTCTCTCTCTCTCTCTCTACAACAGCAGGTTAATGGCTCTCTCTCTCTCTACAACAGCAGGTTAATGTCTCTCTCTCTCCACAACAGCAGGTTAATGTCTCTCTCTCTCTCTCTCTCTCTCTCTCTCTCTCTCTCTCTCTCTCTCTCTAATGTCTCTCTCTCTCTCTCTCTCTCTACCACAGCAGGTTAATGTCTCTCTCTCTCTCTCTCTCTCTCTCTACTACAGCAGGTTAATGTCTCTCTCTCTACTACAGCAGGTTAATGTCTCTCTCTCTACTACAGCAGGTTAACGTCTCTCTCTCTCTACAACAGCAGGTTAATGTCTCTCACTCTCTACTACAGCAGGTTAACGTCTCTCTCTCTCTACAACAGCAGGTTAATGTCTCTCTCTCTCTCTCTCTCTCTCTCTCTCTCTCTCTCTCTCTCTCTCTCTCTACTACAGCAGGTTAATGTCTCTCTCTCTACTACAGCAGGTTAATGTCTCTCTCTCTGTACAACAGCAGGTTAATGTCTCTCTCTCTCTACTACAGCAGGTTAATGTCTCTCTCTCTTCTACAGCAGGTTAATGTCTCTCTCTCTCTACTACAGCAGGTTAATGTCTCTCTCTCTCTCTCTCTCTCTCTCTCTCTCTCTCTCTACTACAGCAGGTTAATGTCTCTCTCTCTCTACTACAGCTCTCTCTCTCTCTCTACTACAGCAGGTTAATGTCTCTCTCTATTATAGCAGGTTAGTGGCTCTCTCTCTCTACTACAGCAGCTTAATGTATCTCTCTCTCTCTTTCTACTACAGCAGGTTAATGTCTCTCTCTCTCTCTTTCTACTAAAGCAGGTTAATGTCTCTCTCTCTCTCTCTACTACAGCAGGTTAATGTCTCTCTCTCTCTCTCTCTCTCTCTACTACAGCAGGTTAATGTCTCTCTCTCTCTACTACAGCAGGTTAATGTCTCTCTCTCTCTACTACAGCAGGTTAATGTCTCTCTCTCTCTCTCTCTCTCTCTCTCTCTCTCTCTCTCTCTCTCTCTCTCTCTCTCTCTCTCTCTCTCTCTCTCTCTCTCTCTCTCTCTACTACAGCAGGTTAATGTCTCTCTCTATTATAGCAGGTTAGTGGCTCTCTCTCTCTACTACAGCAGCTTAATGTATCTCTCTCTCTCTTTCTACTACAGCAGGTTAATGTCTCTCTCTCTCTCTTTCTACTAAAGCAGGTTAATGTCTCTCTCTCTCTTTCTACTACAGCAGGTTAATGTCTCTCTCTCTCTCTTTCTACTACAGCAGGTTAATGTCTCTCTCCCTCTCTTTCTACTACAGCAGGTTAATGTCTCTCTCTCTCTCTCTCTACTACAGCAGGTTAATGTCTCTCTCTCTCTCTCTCTCTACTACAGCAGGTTAATGTCTCTCTCTCTCTCTTTCTACTACAGCAGGTTAATGTCTCTCTCTCTCTCTCTCTCTCTACTACAGCAGGTTAATGTCTCTCTCTCTCTACTACAGCAGGTTAATGTCTCTCTCTCTTCTACAGCAGGTTAATGTCTCTCTCTCTCTACTACAGCAGGTTAATGTCTCTCTCTCTCTCTCTCTCTCTCTCTCTCTCTTCTACTCTCTCTCTCTCTAATCTCTCTCTCTCTCTCTCTCTCTACTACAGCAGGTTAATGTCTCTCTCTATTATAGCAGGTTAGTCTCTCTCTCTCTACTACAGCAGGTTAATGTCTCTCTCTCTCTTTCTACTACAGCAGGTTAATGTCTCTCTCTCTCTCTTTCTACTAAAGCAGGTTAATGTCTCTCTCTCTCTCTACAGCAGGTTAATGTCTCTCTCTCTCTACTACAGCAGGTTAATGTCTCTCTCTCTCTACTACAGCAGGTTAATGTCTCTCTCTCTCTCTCTCAGCAGGTTCTCTCTCTCTCTCTCTCTCTCTCTCTCTCTCTCAGCAGGTTAATGTCTCTCTCTCTCTCTACTACAGCAGGTTAATGTCTATTATAGCAGGTTATGTCTCTCTCTCTCTACTACAGCAGGTTAATGTCTCTCTCTCTCTCTCTACTACAGCAGGTTAATGTCTCTCTCTCTTCTACAGCAGGTTAATGTCTCTCTCTCTCTACTACAGCTCTCTCTCTCTCTACTACAGCAGGTTAATCTCTCTCTCTCTCTCTCTCTCTCTCTCTCTCTCTCTCTCAGGTTACTCTCTCTCTCTCTCTCTCTACTACAGCAGGTTAATGTCTCTCTCTATTATAGCAGGTTAGTGGCTCTCTCTCTCTACTACAGCAGCTTAATGTATCTCTCTCTCTCTTTCTACTACAGCAGGTTAATGTCTCTCTCTCTCTCTTCTACTAAAGCAGGTTAATGTCTCTCTCTCTCTCTACTACAGCAGGTTAATGTCTCTCTCTCTCTCTCTCTCTCTACTACAGCAGGTTAATGTCTCTCTCTCTCTTTCTACTACAGCAGGTTAATGTCTCTCTCTCTCTACTACAGCAGGTTAATGTCTCTCTCTCTCTCTCTCTCTCTCTCTCTCTCTCTCTCTCTCTCTCTACTCTCTCTCTCTCTCTCTCTCTCTCTCTCTCTCTCTCTCTCTCTCTCACTACAGCAGGTTAATGTCTCTCTCTCTCTTATAGCAGGTTAATGTCTCTCTCTCTCTACTACAGCAGGTTAATGTCTCTCTCTCTCTTTCTACTACAACAGGTTAATGTCTCTCTCTCTCTCTTTCTACTAAAGCAGGTTAATGTCTCTCTCTCTCTTTCTAACAGCAGGTTAATGTCTCTCTCTCTCTCTTTCTACTACAGCAGGTTAATGTCTCTCTCTACCAGGTTAATGTCTCTCTTTCTACTACAGCAGGTTAATGTCTCTCTCTCTCTCTACAACAGCAGGTTAATGTCTCTCTCTCTCTCTCTCTACTACAGCAGGTTAATGTCTCTCTCTCTCTCTTTCTACTACAGCAGGTTAATGTCTCTCTCTCTCTCTCTACTACAGCAGGTTAATGTCTCTCTCTCTCTCTTTCTACTACAGCAGGTTAATGTCTCTCTCTCTCTCTACAACAGCAGGTTAATGTCTCTCTCTCTCTCTCTACTACAGCAGGTTAATGTCTCTCTCTCTCTCTCTACAACAGCAGGTTAATGTCTCTCTCTCTCTCTTTCTACTACAACAGGTTAATGTCTCTCTCTCTCTCTCTCTACTGCAGCAGGTTAATGTCTCTCTCTCTCTCTCTACTACAGCAGGTTACTGTCTCTCTCTCTCTCCACAACAGCAGGTTAATGTCTCTCTCTCTACTGCAGCAGGTTAATGTCTCTCTCTCTCTCTCTCTCTACTACAGCAGGTTACTGTCTCTCTCTCCACAAAAGCAGGTTAATGTCTCTCTCTCTCTCCACAACAGCAGGTTAATGTCTCTCTCTCTCTCTACTAAAGCAGGTTAATGTCTATCTCTCTCCACAAAAGCAGGTTTATGTCTCTCTCTCTCTACAACAGCAGGTTAATGTCTCTCTCTCTCTACAACAGCAGGTTAATGTCTCTCTCTCTCTCTCTCTCTCTCTACAACAGCAGGTTAATGGCTCTCTCTCTCTCTACAACAGCAGGTTAATGTCTCTCTCTCTCTACAACAGCAGGTTAATGTCTCTCTCTCTCTCTACAACAGCAGGTTAATGGCTCTCTCTCTCTCTACAACAGCAGGTTAATGTCTCTCTCTCTCCACAACAGCAGGTTAATGTCTCTCTCTCTCTCTCTACAACAGCAGGTTAATGGCTCTCTCTCTCTCTACAACAGCAGGTTAATGTCTCTCTCTCTCTCTCCACAACAGCAGGTTAATGTCTCTCTCTCTCTCTACAACAGCAGGTTAATGGCTCTCTCTCTCTCCACAACAGCAGGTTAATGGCTCTCTCTCTCTCTCTACAACAGCAGGTTAATGTCTCTCTCTCTCTCTCTCTACAACAGCAGGTTAATGGCTCTCTCTCTCTCTCTACAACAGCAGGTTAATGTCTCTCTCTCTCTACAACAGCAGGTTAATGTCTCTCTCTCTCTACAACAGCAGGTTAATGTCTCTCTCTCTCTACAACAGCAGGTTAATGTCTCTCTCTCTCTCTCTCTCTCTCTCTCTCTCTCTCTCTCTCAACAGCAGGTTAATGTCTCTCTCTCTCTACAACAGCAGGTTAATGTCTCTCTCTACTACAACAGCAGGTTAATGTCTCTCTCTCTCTCTCTCTCTACAACAGCAGGTTAATGTCTCTCTCTCTCTCTCTACTACAGCAGGTTAATGTCTCTCTCTCTCTCTCTCTCTCTACAACAGCAGGTTAATCTCTCTCTCTCTCTCTCTACAACAGCAGGTTAATGTCTCTCTCTCTCTCTACAACAGCAGGTTAATGTCTCTCTCTCTCTCTCTCTACAACAGCAGGTTAATGTCTCTCTCTCTCTACAACAGCAGGTTATGTCTCTCTCTCTCTCTCTCTACAACAGCAGGTTAATGGCTCTCTCTCTCTCTACAACAGCAGGTTAATGTCTCTCTCTCTCTCTACAACAGCAGGTTAATGTCTCTCTCTCTCTCTCTACAACAGCAGGTTAATGCTCTCTCTCTCTCTACAACAGCAGGTTAATGTCTCTCTCTCTCTCTCAACTCAGCAGGTTAATCTCTCTCTCTCACAACAGCAGGTAAATGTCTCTCTCTCTCTCTCTCTCTCTCTCTCTCTCTCTCTCTCTACCACAGCAGGTTAATGTCTCTCTCTACTACAGCAGGTTAATGTCTCTCTCTCTACTACAGCAGGTTAATGTCTCTCTCTCTACTACAGCAGGTTAATGTCTCTCTCTCTACTACAGCAGGTTAATGTCTCTCTCTCTCTACAACAGCAGGTTAATGTCTCTCTCTCTCTCACAGCAGGTTCTCTCTCTCTCTCTCTCTCTCTCTCTACAACAGCAGGTTAATGTCTCTCTCTCTCTCCACAACAGCATGTTAATGTCTCTCTCTCTCTACAACAGGTTCTCTCTCTCTCTCTCTACTACAGCAGGTTACTGTCTCTCTCTCCACAAAAGCAGGTTAATGTCTCTCTCTCTCCACAACAGCAGGTTAATGTCTCTCTCTCTCTCTACTAAAGCAGGTTAATGTCTCTCTCTCTCTCTACAACAGCAGGTTAATGTCTCTCTCTCTCTCTACAACAGCAGGTTAATGTCTCTCTCTCTCTCTCTCTACTGCAGCAGGTTAATGTCTCTCTCTCTCTACTACAGCAGGTTACTGTCTCTCTCTCTCTCTCTCTACAACAGCAGGTTAATGGCCCTCTCTCTCTCTACAACAGCAGGTTAATGTCTCTCTCTCTCTCACAACAGCAGGTTAATGTCTCTCTCTCTCTCAACAGCAGGTTAATGTCTCTCTCTCTCTACAACAGCAGGTTAATGTCTCTCTCTCTCTCTACTACAGCAGGTTAATCTCTCTCTCTCTCTCTACTACAGCAGGTTAATGTCTCTCTCTCTCTCTACTACAGCAGGTTAATCTCTCTCTCTCTCTCTCTACAACAGCAGGTTAATGTCTCTCTCTCTCTCTACTACAGCAGGTTAATGTCTCTCTCTCTCTCTCTCTACTACAGCAGGTTAATGTCTCTCTCTCTCTCTACTACAGCAGGTTAATGTCTCTCTCTCTCTCTCTACTACAGCAGGTTAATGTCTACTACAGCAGGTTAATGTCTCTCTCTACAACAGCAGGTTAATGTCTCTCTCTCTCTACTACAGCAGGTTAATGTCTCTCTCTCTCTCTCTAACAGCAGGTTAATGTCTCTCTCTCTCTCTCTCTCTCTCTCTCTCTCTCTCTACTGCAGCAGGTTAATCTCTCTCTCTCTCTACTACAGCAGGTTACTGTCTCTCTCTCTCACAAACAGCAGGTTAATGTCTCTCTCTCTCACACAACACAGGTTAATGTCTCTCTCTCTCTCTCTACAACAGCAGGTTAATGTCTCTCTCTCTCCACAAAAGCAGGTTAATGTCTCTCTCTCTCTACAACAGCAGGTTAATGTCTCTCTCTCTCTCTCTCTCTCTCTCAGCAGGTTAATGTCTCTCTCTCTACTACAGCAGGTTACTGTCTCTCTCTCCACAACAGCAGGTTAATGTCTCTCTCTCTCTCTCTACTACAGCAGGTTAATGTCTCTCTCCACAAAAGCAGGTTTATGTCTCTCTCTCTCTACTACAGCAGGTTAATGTCTCTCTCTACAACAGCAGGTTAATGTCTCTCTCTCTCTCTCTCTACTGCAGCAGGTTAATGTCTCTCTCTCTACTACAGCAGGTTACTGTCTCTCTCTCTTTCTACTACAGCAGGTTAATGTCTCTCTCTCTCTTTCTACTACAGCAGGTTAATGTCTCTCTCTCTTTCTACTACAGCAGGTTAATGTCTCTCTCTCTCTTCTACTACAGCAGGTTAATGTCTCTCTCTCTCTTTCTACTACAGCAGGTTAATGTCTCTCTCTCTCTCTCCACAACAGCAGGTTAATGTCTCTCTCTCTCTCTACTACAGCAGGTTAATGTCTCTCTCTCTCTCTACTACAGCAGGTTAATGTCTCTCTCTCTTTCTACAACAGCAGGTTAATGTCTCTCTCTCTCTCTCTCTCTCTCTCTCTCTCTCTCTCTCTCTCTCTACTGCAGCAGGTTAATGTCTCTCTCTCTCTACTACAGCAGGTTAATGTCTCTCTCTCTCTCCACAACAGCAGGTTAATGTCTCTCTCTCTCTCTACAAACAGCAGGTTAATGTCTCTCTCTCTCTCTACTAACAGCAGGTTAATGTCTCTCTCTCTCCACAACAGCAGGTTAATGTCTCTCTCTCTACAACAGCAGGTTAATGTCTCTCTCTCTCTCTCTCTCTCTCTCTCTCTACTGCAGCAGGTTAATGTCTCTCTCTCTCTACTACAGCAGGTTAATGTCTCTCTCTCCACAAAGCAGGTTAATGTCTCTCTCTCTCTCTCTGCAGCAGGTTAATGTCTCTCTCTCTCTCTACAACAGCAGGTTAATGTCTCTCTCTCTCTACTACAGCAGGTTAATGTCTCTCTCTACAACAGCAGGTTAATGTCTCTCTCTCTACTGCAGCAGGTTAATGTCTCTCTCTCTCTACTACAGCAGGTTAATGTCTCTCTCTCTCTACTACAGCAGGTTAATGTCTCTCTCTCTCTCTCTACTACAGCAGGTTAATGTCTCTCTCTCTCTCTACTACAGCAGGTTAATGTCTCTCTGTCTCTCTCTCTCTCTCTCACTACAGCAGGTTACTGTCTCTCTCTCTCTCTACTACAGCAGGTTAATGTCTCTCTCTCTCTCTCTACAACAGCAGGTTAATGTCTCTCTCTCTCTCTACTACAGCAGGTTAATGTCTCTCTCTCTACAACAGCTCTCTCTCTCTCTACAACAGCAGGTTAATGTCTCTCTCTCTCTCTACAACAGCAGGTTAATGTCTCTCTCTCTCTACTACAGCAGGTTAATGTCTCTCTCTCTCTACAACAGCAGGTTAATGTCTCTCTCTCTCTACAACAGCAGGTTAATGTCTCTCTCTCTCTCTCTCTACTGCAGCAGGTTAATGTCTCTCTCTCTCTCTCTACAACAGCAGGTTAATGTCTCTCTCTCTCTACAACAGCAGGTTAATGTCTCTCTCTCTCTACTACAGCAGGTTAATGTCTCTCTCTACAGCAGGTTACTCTCTCTCTCTCTACAACAGCAGGTTAATGTCTCTCTCTCTCTCTCTACAACAGCAGGTTAACTCTCTCTCTCTACAACAGCAGGTTAATGTCTCTCTCTCTCTACTACAGCAGGTTACTGTCTCTCTCTCTCTACAACAGCAGGTTAATGTCTCTCTCTCTCCACAACAGCAGGTTAATGTCTCTCTCTCTCTCTACAACAGCAGGTTAATGTCTCTCTCTCTCTACAACAGCAGGTTAATGTCTCTCTCTCTCTCTACTACAGCAGGTTAATGTCTCTCTCTCTCTCTACAACAGCAGGTTAATGTCTCTCTCTCTACTACAGCAGGTTAATGTCTCTCTCTCTCTACTACAGCAGGTTACTGTCTCTCTCTCTCTCTCTACTACAGCAGGTTAATGTCTCTCTCTCTCTCTCTCTCTACAACAGCAGGTTAATGTCTCTCTCTCTCTCTCTCTCTACAACAGCAGGTTAATGTCTCTCTCTCTCTCTACAACAGCAGGTTAATGTCTCTCTCTCTCTACTACAGCAGGTTAATGTCTCTCTCTCTCTACAACAGCAGGTTAATGTCTCTCTCTCTCTACAACAGCAGGTTAATCTCTCTCTCTCTACAACAGCAGGTTAATGTCTCTCTCTCTCTCTCTCTCTCTACTACAGCTCTCTCTCTCTCTACAACAGCAGGTTAATGTCTCTCTCTCTCTCTCTACTCTCTCTGTCTCTCTCTCTCTCTCTCTACAACAGCAGGTTAATGTCTCTCTCTCTCTCTACTACAGCAGCAGGTTAATGTCTCTCTCTCTCTCTACTACAGCAGGTTAATGTCTCTCTCTCTCTCTCTACTACAGCAGGTTAATGTCTCTCTCTCTCTCTACTACAGCAGGTTCTGTCTCTCTCTCTCTCTCTCTCTACAACAGCAGGTTAATGTCTCTCTCTCTCTCTACTACAGCAGGTTAATGTCTCTCTCTCTCTACAACAGCAGGTTAATGTCTCTCTCTCTCTACTACAGCAGGTTAATGTCTCTCTCTCTCTCTCTCTACTCTCTCTACAGCAGGTTAATGTCTCTCTCTCTCTCTACTACAGCAGGTTAATCTCTCTCTCTCTCTCTACAACAGCAGGTTAATGTCTCTCTCTCTCTCTCTCTACTACAGCAGGTTAATGTCTCTCTCTCTCTACAACAGCAGGTTAATGTCTCTCTCTCTCTCTCAGGTTAATGTCTCTCTCTCTCTCTACTACAGCAGGTTAATGTCTCTCTCTCTCTCTACTACAGCAGGTTAATGTCTCTCTCTCTCTCTCTCTACTGCAGCAGGTTAATGTCTCTCTCTCTCCTCTACTACAGCAGGTTAATGTCTCTCTCTCTCTCTCTACTACAGCAGGTTAATGTCTCTCTCTCTCTACAACAGCAGGTTAATGTCTCTCTCTCTCTACAACAGCAGGTTAATCTCTCTCTCTCTCTCTCTCTCTCAGCAGGTTAATCTCTCTCTCTCTCTACTCTCTCTCTCTCTCTCTCTCTCTCTCTCTCTACAGCAGGTTAATGTCTCTCTCTCTCTCTACAACAGCAGGTTAATGTCTCTCTCTCTCTACTACAGCAGGTTAATGCCTCTCTCTCTCTACAACAGAAGGTTAATGTCTCTCTGTCTCTCTCTCTCTACTACAGCATGTTAATGTCTCTCTCTCTCTCTCTCTCTCTCTACTATAGCATGTTAATGTCTCTCTGTCTCTCTCTACTGCAGCAGGTTAACGTCTCTCTCTCTCTCTACAACAGGAGGTTAATGTCTCTCTCTCTCTCTCTCTCTCTCTCTCTCTCTCTCTCTCTCTCTCTCTCTCTCTCTCTCTACTACAGCAGGTTAATGTCTCTCTCTCTCTCTACTACAGCAGGTAAATGTCTCTCTGTCTCTCTCTACTGCAGCAGGTTAATGTCTCTCTCTCTCTACTACAGCAGGTTAATGTCTCTCTCTCTCTCTCTACTACAGCAGGTTAATGTCTCTCTCTCTCTCTACTACAGCAGGTAAATGTCTCTCTCTCTCTCTCTACAACAGGAGGTTAATGTCTCTCTCTCTCTACTACAGCAGGTTAACGTCTCTCTCTCTCTCTACTACAGCAGGTTAATGTCTCTCTCTCTCTACTACAGCAGGTTAACGTCTCTCTCTCTACAACAGCAGGTTAATGTCTCTCTCTCTCTCTCTCTCTCTCTCTCTCTCTCTCTCTCTCTCAGGTTCTCTCTCTCTCTCTCTCTCTCTCTCTCTCTCTCTCTCTCTCTCTCTACAACAGCAGGTTAATGTCTCTCTCTCTACCCTACAGCAGTTTAATGTCTATCTCTCTCTCTCTACTACTACAGCAGGTTAATGTCTCTCTCTCTACAACAGCAGGTTAATGTCTCTCTCTCTACTGCAGCAGGTTAATATCTCTCTCTCTCTCTCTCTCTCTCTCTCTCTCTCTCTCTCTCTCTCTCTCTCTCTCTCTCTCTCTCTCTCTCTCTCTACTACAGCGGGTTAATGTCTCTCTCTCTCTACAACAGCAGGTTAATGTCTCTCTCTCTCTCTACTACAGCAGGTTAATGCCTCTCTCTCTACAACAGAAGGTTAATGTCTCTCTGTCTCTCTCTCTCTACTACAGCATGTTGTTAATGTCTCTCTCTCTCTCTCTCTCTCTCTCTACTATAGCATGTTAATGTCTCTCTGTCTCTCTCTACTGCAGCAGGTTAACGTCTCTCTCTCTCTCTACAACAGGAGGTTAATGTCTCTCTCTCTCTCTCTCTCTCTCTCTCTCTCTCTCTCTCTCTCTCTCTCTCTCTACTACAGCAGGTTAATGTCTCTCTCTCTCTCTACTACAGCAGGTAAATGTCTCTCTGTCTCTCTCTACTGCAGCAGGTTAATGTCTCTCTCTCTCTACTACAGCAGGTTAATGTCTCTCTCTCTCTCTCTCTACTACAGCAGGTTAATGTCTCTCTCTCTCTCTACTACAGCAGGTAAATGTCTCTCTCTCTCTACAACAGGAGGTTAATGTCTCTCTCTCTCTACTACAGCAGGTTAACGTCTCTCTCTCTACAACAGCAGGTTAATGTCTCTCTCTCTCTACTACAGCAGGTTAACGTCTCTCTCTCTCTACTACAGCAGGTTAACGTCTCTCTCTCTACAACAGCAGGTTAATGTCTCCTTCTCTCTCTCTCTCTCTCTCTCTCTCTCTCTCTCTCTCTCTCTCTCTCTCTCTCTCTCTCTCTCTCTCTCTCTCTCTCTCTCTCTACAACAGCAGGTTAATGTCTCTCTCTCTACCCTACAGCAGTTTAATGTCTATCTCTCTCTCTCTACTACAGCAGGTTAATGTCTCTCTCTCTACAACAGCAGGTTAATGTCTCTCTCTCTCTACTGCAGCAGGTTAATATCTCTCTCTCTCTCTCTCTCTCTCTCTCTCTCTCTCTCTCTCTCTCTCTCTCTCTCTCTCTCTCTCTCTCTCTCTCTCTCTCTCTACTACAGCGGGTTAATGTCTCTCTCTCTCTACAACAGCAGGTTAATGTCTCTCTCTCTCTACTACAGCAGGTTAATGCCTCTCTCTCTCTACAACAGAAGGTTAATGTCTCTCTGTCTCTCTCTCTCTACTACAGCATGTTAATGTCTCTCTCTCTCTCTCTCTCTCTCTACTATAGCATGTTAATGTCTCTCTGTCTCTCTCTACTGCAGCAGGTTAACGTCTCTCTCTCTCTCTACAACAGGAGGTTAATGTCTCTCTCTCTCTCTCTCTCTCTCTCTCTCTCTCTCTCTCTCTCTCTCTCTCTCTCTCTCTACTACAGCAGGTTAATGTCTCTCTCTCTCTCTACTACAGCAGGTAAATGTCTCTCTGTCTCTCTCTACTGCAGCAGGTTAATGTCTCTCTCTCTCTACTACAGCAGGTTAATGTCTCTCTCTCTCTCTCTCTCTACTACAGCAGGTTAATGTCTCTCTCTCTCTCTACTACAGCAGGTAAATGTCTCTCTCTCTCTCTCTACAACAGGAGGTTAATGTCTCTCTCTCTCTACTACAGCAGGTTAACGTCTCTCTCTCTACAACAGCAGGTTAATGTCTCTCTCTCTCTACTACAGCAGGTTAATGTCTCTCTCTCTCTACTACAGCAGGTTAACGTCTCTCTCTCTACAACAGCAGGTTAATGTCTCTCTCTCTCTCTCTACAACAGCAGGTTCTCTCTCTCTCTCTCTACAACAGCAGGTTAATGTCTCTCTCTCTACCCTACAGCAGTTTAATGTCTATCTCTCTCTCTCTACTACAGCAGGTTAATGTCTCTCTCTCTACAACAGCAGGTTAATGTCTCTCTCTCTCTACTGCAGCAGGTTAATATCTCTCTCTCTCTCTCTCTCTCTCTCTCTCTCTCTCTCTCTCTCTCTCTCTCTCTCTCTCTCTCTCTCTCTCTCTCTCTACTACAGCGGGTTAATGTCTCTCTCTCTCTCTACAACAGCAGGTTAATGTCTCTCTCTCTCTACTACAGCAGGTTAATGCCTCTCTCTCTCTACAACAGAAGGTTAATGTCTCTCTGTCTCTCTCTCTCTACTACAGCATGTTAATGTCTCTCTCTCTCTCTCTCTCTCTCTACTATAGCATGTTAATGTCTCTCTGTCTCTCTCTACTGCAGCAGGTTAACGTCTCTCTCTCTCTCTACAACAGGAGGTTAATGTCTCTCTCTCTCTCTCTCTCTCTCTCTCTCTCTCTCTCTCTCTCTCTCTCTCTCTCTCTCTCTCTACTACAGCAGGTTAATGTCTCTCTCTCTCTCTACTACAGCAGGTTAATGTCTCTCTCTCTCTCTACTACAGCAGGTAAATGTCTCTCTGTCTCTACTACAGCAGGTTAATGTCTCTCTCTCTCTCTCTACTACAGCAGGTTAATGTCTCTCTCTCTCTCTACTACAGCAGGTAAATGTCTCTCTCTCTCTCTCTCTACAACAGCAGGTTAATGTCTCTCTCTCTCTCTACTACAGCAGGTTAACTCTCTCTCTCTACAACAGCAGGTTAATGTCTCTACTCAGGTTCTCTCTCTCTCTACAACAGCAGGTTAATGTCTCTCTCTCTCTCTCTCTCTCTCTCTCTCTACAACAGCAGGTTAATGTCTCTCTCTCTACCCTACAGCAGGTTAATGTCTATCTCTCTCTCTACTACAGCAGGTTAATGTCTCTCTCTCTACAACAGCAGGTTAATGTCTCTCTCTCTCTACTGCAGCAGGTTAATATCTCTCTCTCTCTCTCTCTCTCTCTCTCTCTCTCTCTCTCTCTCTCTCTCTCTCTCTCTCTCTCTCTCTGTCTCTCTCTCTCTCTCTACTACAGCAGGTTAATGTCTCTCTCTCTCTACAACAGCAGGTTAATGTCTCTCTCTCTCTACTACAGCATGTTAATGTCTCTCTCTCTCTCTCTCTCTCTCTCTACTATAGCATGTTAATGTCTCTCTCTCTCTACTACAGCAGGTTAATGTCTCTCTCTCTCTCTCTACAACAGCAGGTTAATCTCTCTCTCTCTCTCTACAACAGGAGGTTAATGTCTCTCTCTCTCTCTCTCAGCAGGTTAATCTCTCTCTCTCTCTCTCTACTACAGCAGGTTAATGTCTCTCTCTCTCTCTACTACAGCAGGTAAATGTCTCTCTGTCTCTCTCTACTGCAGCAGGTTAATGTCTCTCTCTCTCTACTACAGCAGGTTAATGTCTCTCTCTCTCTCTCTCTCTCTACTACAGCAGGTTAATGTCTCTCTCTCTCTCTCTACTACAGCAGGTAAATGTCTCTCTCTCTCTACAACAGGAGGTTAATGTCTCTCTCTCTCGCTCTCTCTACTACAGGAGGTTAATGTCTCGCTCTCTCTCTACTACAGCAGGTAAATGTCTCTCTCTCTCTCTCTCTCTACAACAGGAGGTTAATGTCTCTCTCTCTCTCTACAACAGCAGGTTAATGTCTCTCTCTCTCTACTACAGCAGGTTAATGCCTCTCTCTCTCTACAACAGAAGGTTAATGTCTCTCTGTCTCTCTCTCTCTACTACAGCATGTTAATGTCTCTCTCTCTCTCTCTCTCTCTCTACTATAGCATGTTAATGTCTCTCTGTCTCTCTCTACTGCAGCAGGTTAACGTCTCTCTCTCTCTCTACAACAGGAGGTTAATGTCTCTCTCTCTCTCTCTCTCTCTCTCTCTCTCTCTCTCTCTCTCTCTCTCTCTCTCTCTCTCTCTCTCTCTCTCTACTACAGCAGGTTAATGTCTCTCTCTCTCTCTACTACAGCAGGTAAATGTCTCTCTGTCTCTCTCTACTGCAGCAGGTTAATGTCTCTCTCTCTCTACTACAGCAGGTTAATGTCTCTCTCTCTCTCTCTACTACAGCAGGTTAATGTCTCTCTCTCTCTCTACTACAGCAGGTAAATGTCTCTCTCTCTCTCTCTACAACAGGAGGTTAATGTCTCTCTCTCTCTACTACAGCAGGTTAACGTCTCTCTCTCTACAACAGCAGGTTAATGTCTCTCTCTCTCTACTACAGCAGGTTAACGTCTCTCTCTCTACAACAGCAGGTTAATGTCTCTCTCTCTCTCTCTCTCTCTCTCTCTCTCTCTCTCTCTCTCTCTCTCTCTCTCTCTCTCTCTCTCTCTCTACAACAGCAGGTTAATGTCTCTCTCTCTACCCTACAGCAGTTTAATGTCTATCTCTCTCTCTACTACAGCAGGTTAATGTCTCTCTCTCTACAACAGCAGGTTAATGTCTCTCTCTCTCTACTGCAGCAGGTTAATATCTCTCTCTCTCTCTCTCTCTCTCTCTCTCTCTCTCTCTCTCTCTCTCTCTCTCTCTCTCTCTCTCTCTCTCTCTCTCTCTCTCTCTCTCTCTCTCGGGTTAATGTCTCTCTCTCTCTACTACAGCAGGGTTAATGTCTCTCTCTCTCTACAACAGCAGGTTAATGTCTCTCTCTCTCTACTACAGCATGTTAATGTCTCTCTCTCTCTCTCTCTCTACTATAGCATGTTAATGTCTCTCTGTCTCTCTCTACTGCAGCAGGTTAACGTCTCTCTCTCTCTCTCTACAACAGGAGGTTAATGTCTCTCTCTCTCTCTCTCTCTCTCTCTCTCTCTCTCTCTCTCTCTCTACTACAGCAGGTTAATGTCTCTCTCTCTCTCTACTACAGCAGGTAAATGTCTCTCTGTCTCTCTCTACTGCAGCAGGTTAATGTCTCTCTCTCTCTACTACAGCAGGTTAATGTCTCTCTCTCTCTCTCTCTCTACTACAGCAGGTTAATGTCTCTCTCTCTCTCTCTACTACAGCAGGTAAATGTCTCTCTCTCTCTACAACAGGAGGTTAATGTCTCTCTCTCTCGCTCTCTCTACTACAGGAGGTTAATGTCTCGCTCTCTCTCTACAACAGGAGGTTAATGTCTCTCTCTCTCTCTACTACAGCAGGTTAATGTCTCTCTCTCTCTCTACTACAACAGCAGGTTGATGTCTCTCTCTCTCTACTACTGCAGGTTAATGTCTCTCTCTCTGTACTGCAGCAGGTTAATGTCTCTCTCTCTCTACAACAGCAGGTTCATGTCTCTCTCTCTCTACTACAGCAGGTTAACGTCTCTCTCTCTACAACAGCAGGTTAATGTCTCTCTCTCTCTCTCTCTCTCAGGTTAATGTCTCTCTCTCTCTCTCTCTCTCTCTCTCTCTCTCTCTCTCTCTCTCTCTACAACAGCAGGTTAATGTCTCTCTCTCTACCCTACAGCAGTTTAATGTCTATCTCTCTCTCTCTACTACAGCAGGTTAATGTCTCTCTCTCTACAACAGCAGGTTAATGTCTCTCTCTCTCTACTGCAGCAGGTTAATATCTCTCTCTCTCTCTCTCTCTCTCTCTCTCTCTCTCTCTCTCTCTCTCTCTCTCTCTCTCTCTCTCTCTCTCTCTCTCTCTCTCTCTCTCTCTCTCTCTCTCTCTACTACAGCGGGTTAATGTCTCTCTCTCTCTACAACAGCAGGTTAATGTCTCTCTCTCTCTACTACAGCAGGTTAATGCCTCTCTCTCTCTACAACAGCAGGTTAATGTCTCTCTCTCTCTACTGCAGCAGGTTAATATCTCTCTCTCTCTCTCTCTCTCTCTCTCTCTCTCTCTCTCAGCATGTTAATGTCTCTCTCTCTCTCTCTACAGCAGGTTAATCTCTCTCTCTCTCTACAACAGCAGGTTAATGTCTCTCTCTCTCTACAACAGCAGGTTAATCTCTACAACAGAAGGTTAATGTCTCTCTGTCTCTCTCTCTCTACTACAGCATGTTAATGTCTCTCTCTCTCTCTCTCTCTCTCTACTATAGCATGTTAATGTCTCTCTGTCTCTCTCTACTGCAGCAGGTTAACGTCTCTCTCTCTCTCTACAACAGGAGGTTAATGTCTCTCTCTCTCTCTCTCTCTCTCTCTCTCTCTCTCTCTCTCTCTCTCTCTCTCTACTACAGCAGGTTAATGTCTCTCTCTCTCTCTACTACAGCAGGTAAATGTCTCTCTGTCTCTCTCTACTGCAGCAGGTTAATGTCTCTCTCTCTCTACTACAGCAGGTTAATGTCTCTCTCTCTCTCTCTCTCTACTACAGCAGGTTAATGTCTCTCTCTCTCTCTACTACAGCAGGTAAATGTCTCTCTCTCTCTACAACAGGAGGTTAATGTCTCTCTCTCTCTCTCTCTCTACTACAGGAGGTTAATGTCTCGCTCTCTCTCTACAACAGGAGGTTAATGTCTCTCTCTCTCTCTCTACAACAGGAGGTTAATGTCTCTCTCTCTCTCTCTACAACAGGAGGTTAATGTCTCTCTCTCTACTACAGCAGGTTAACGTCTCTCTCTCTCTCTCTACTACAGCAGGTTAATGTCTCTCTCTCTCTACTACAGCAGGTTAATGCCTCTCTCTCTCTACAACAGAAGGTTAATGTCTCTCTGTCTCTCTCTCTCTACTACAGCATGTTAATGTCTCTCTCTCTCTCTCTCTCTACTACAGCAGGTTAATGTCTCTGTCTCTCTCTACTGCAGCAGGTTAACGTCTCTCTCTCTCTCTACAACTCTCTCTCTCTCTCTCTCTCTCTCTCTCTCTCTCTCTCTCTCTCTCTCTCTCTCTCTACTACAGCGGGTTAATGTCTCTCTCTCTCTACAACAGCAGGTTAATGTCTCTCTCTCTCTACTACAGCAGGTTAATGCCTCTCTCTCTCTACAACAGAAGGTTAATGTCTCTCTGTCTCTCTCTCTCTACTACAGCATGTTAATGTCTCTCTCTCTCTCTCTCTCTCTCTACTATAGCATGTTAATGTCTCTCTGTCTCTCTCTACTGCAGCAGGTTAACGTCTCTCTCTCTCTCTACAACAGGAGGTTAATGTCTCTCTCTCTCTCTCTCTCTCTCTCTCTCTCTCTCTCTCTCTCTCTCTCTCTCTCTCTCTCTACTACAGCAGGTTAATGTCTCTCTCTCTCTCTACTACAGCAGGTAAATGTCTCTCTGTCTCTCTCTACTGCAGCAGGTTAATGTCTCTCTCTCTCTACTACAGCAGGTTAATGTCTCTCTCTCTCTCTCTACTACAGCAGGTTAATGTCTCTCTCTCTCTCTACTACAGCAGGTAAATGTCTCTCTCTCTCTCTCTACAACAGGAGGTTAATGTCTCTCTCTCTCTACTACAGCAGGTTAACGTCTCTCTCTCTACAACAGCAGGTTAATGTCTCTCTCTCTCTACTACAGCAGGTTAACGTCTCTCTCTCTACAACAGCAGGTTAATGTCTCTCTCTCTCTCTCTCTCTCTCTCTCTCTCTCTCTCTCTCTCTCTCTCTCTCTCTCTCTCTCTCTCTCTCTCTCTCTCTCTCTACAACAGCAGGTTAATGTCTCTCTCTCTACCCTACAGCAGTTTAATGTCTATCTCTCTCTCTCTACTACAGCAGGTTAATGTCTCTCTCTCTACAACAGCAGGTTAATGTCTCTCTCTCTCTACTGCAGCAGGTTAATATCTCTCTCTCTCTACTACAGCAGGTTAATGTCTCTCTCTCTCTCTCTCTCTCTCTCTCTCTCTCTCTCTCTCTCTCTCTCTCTCTCTCTCTCTCTCTCTCTCTCTCTCTCTCTCTCTCTCTCTCTACTACAGCGGGTTAATGTCTCTCTCTCTCTACAACAGCAGGTTAATGTCTCTCTCTCTCTACTACAGCATGTTAATGTCTCTCTCTCTCTCTCTCTCTACTATAGCATGTTAATGTCTCTCTGTCTCTCTCTACTGCAGCAGGTTAACGTCTCTCTCTCTCTCTACAACAGGAGGTTAATGTCTCTCTCTCTCTCTCTCTCTCTCTCTCTCTCTCTCTCTCTCTCTCTACTACAGCAGGTTAATGTCTCTCTCTCTCTCTACTACAGCAGGTAAATGTCTCTCTGTCTCTCTCTACTGCAGCAGGTTAATGTCTCTCTCTCTCTACTACAGCAGGTTAATGTCTCTCTCTCTCTCTCTCTCTCTCTCTCTCTCTCTACTACAGCAGGTTAATGTCTCTCTCTCTCTCTCTACAACAGCAGGTTAATGTCTCTCTCTCTACTACAGCAGGTTAATGTCTCTCTCTCTCTCTCTACTACAGCAGGTTAATGTCTCTCTCTCTCTACAACAGCAGGTTAATGTCTCTCTCTCTCTCTCTACAACAGCAGGTTAATGTCTTAATCTCTCTCTCTCTCTCTCTCTCTACTACTCTCAGGTTAATGTCTCTCTCTCTCTCTACTCTCAGGTTAATGTCTCTCTCTACTACAGCAGGTTAATGTCTCTCTCTCTCTACTACAGCAGGTTAATGTCTCTCTCTCTCTACTACAGCAGGTTAATGTCTCTCTCTCTACAACAGCAGGTTAATGTCTCTCTCTCTCTACTACAGCAGGTTAATATCTCTCTCTCTCTCTCTCTCTCTCTCTCTCTCTCTCTCTCTCTCAGCAGGTCTCTCTCTCTCTCTCTCTCTACTACAGCAGGTTCTCTCTCTCTCTCTCTACAGCAGGTTAATGTCTCTCTCTCTCTACTACAGCAGGTTAATGCCTCTCTCTCTCTACAACAGAAGGTTAATGTCTCTCTGTCTCTCTCTCTCTACTACAGCATGTTAATGTCTCTCTCTCTCTCTCTCTCTCTCTACTATAGCATGTTAATGTCTCTCTGTCTCTCTCTACTGCAGCAGGTTAACGTCTCTCTCTCTCTCTACAACAGGAGGTTAATGTCTCTCTCTCTCTCTCTCTCTCTCTCTCTCTCTCTCTCTCTCTCTCTCTCTCTCTCTACTACAGCAGGTTAATGTCTCTCTCTCTCTACTACAGCAGGTAAATGTCTCTCTGTCTCTCTCTACTGCAGCAGGTTAATGTCTCTCTCTCTCTACTACAGCAGGTTAATGTCTCTCTCTCTCTCTCTCTCTACTACAGCAGGTTAATGTCTCTCTCTCTCTCTCTCTCTACTACAGCAGGTAAATGTCTCTCTCTCTCTCTACAACAGGAGGTTAATGTCTCTCTCTCTCGCTCTCTCTACTACAGGAGGTTAATGTCTCGCTCTCTCTCTACAACAGGAGGTTAATGTCTCTCTCTCTCTCTACAACAGGAGGTTAATGTCTCTCTCTCTACAACAGGAGGTTAATGTCTCTCTCTCTACTACAGCAGGTTAATCTCTCTCTCTCTCTCTACTACAGCAGGTTAATGTCTCTCTCTCTCTACTACAGCAGGTTAATGTCTCTCTCTCTCTACAACAGCAGGTTAATGTCTCTCTCTCTCTACTACAGCAGGTTAATGTCTCTCTCTCTCTCTCTCTCTCTCTCTCTCTCTCTCTACTACAGCAGGTTAATGTCTCTCTCTCTCTACTACAGCAGGTTAATGTCTCTCTCTCTCTCTACTACAGCAGGTTAATGTCTCTCTCTCTACAACAGCAGGTTAATGTCTCTCTCTCTCTCTCTCTCTCTCTCAGGTTCTCTCTCTCTCTCTCTCTCTCTCTCAGGTTAATCTCTCTCTCTCTCTCTACAACAGCAGGTTAATGTCTCTCTCTCTCTCTACTACAGCAGGTTAATGTCTCTCTCTCTCTACTACAGCTCTCTCTCTCTACAACAGCAGGTTAATGTCTCTCTCTCTCTCTGCAGCAGGTCTCTCTCTCTCTACTACAGCATGTTAATCTCTCTCTCTCTCTCTCTCTCTCTCTCTAGCTGTTAATCTCTCTCTCTCTCTCTCTACTACAGCAGGTTAATCTCTCTCTCTCTCTACAACAGCAGGTTAATGTCTCTCTCTCTCTACTACAGCAGGTTAATGTCTCTCTCTCTCTCTCTCTACTACAGCAGGTTAATGTCTCTCTCTCTCTCTCTCTCTACTATAGCAGGTTAATGTCTCTCTCTCTCTACAACAGCAGGTTAATGTCTCTCAGCAGGTTAATCTCTCTCTACTACAGCTAAATGTCTCTCTACAGCAGGTTAATGTCTCTCTCTCTCTCTCTACTACAGCAGGTTAATGTCTCTCTCTCTCTCTCTCTACTACAGCAGGTTAATGTCTCTCTCTCTCTCTACAACAGCAGGTTAACGTCTCTCTCTCTCTTCTCAGCAGCAGGTTAATGTCTCTCTCTCTCTCTCTACTACAGCAGGTTAATCTCTCTCTCTCTCTCTCTACAACAGCAGGTTAAATGTCTCTCTCTCTCTCTCTACAACAGCAGGTTAATGTCTCTCTCTCTCTACTAACAGCAGGTTAATGCTGTCTAGACAGCAGGTTAATGTCTTCTCTCTCTCTGCACTACTACAGCAGGTTAATGTCTCTGTTGGTTAATGTCTCTCTCAGGTTGGGGTTAATGTCTCTTGCTGTTGGGATGTTTCTAATCTCTCTCTCTCTACAGCAGGTTAATGTCTCTGTTCTCTACAGCTCTAAAGTCTCTCTCTACAACAGCAGGTTAATGGGGGATCTCTCTCTCTGTTTACAGGATGGTCTCTGTCTCGCTCTCTTAGGGTTGAGTCTTCTTCTACAGCACATACAGCAGGTTAATGTCTCTCTCTACAATTTTTTGTTAATGTTCTCTCTACAGTGAGTTAAATGAATTAAGAATCTCTCTACAACAGCAGGTCAAAAAGTCTCTCTCTCTCTCTCTCTCTCTCTCTCTCTCTCTCTCTCTCTCTCTCTCTCTCTCTCTCTACAACAGCAGGTTAATGTCTCTCTCTCTACCCTACAGCAGGTTAATGTCAGGTTAATCTCTCTCTCTCTCTACAACAGCAGGTTAATCTCTCTCTCTCTCTACAGCAGGTTAATCTACAACAGCAGGTTAATGTCTCTCTCTCTCTACAACAGCAGGTTAATGTCTCTCTCTCTCTCTCTGCAGCAGGTTAATGTCTCTCTCTCTCTCTCTCTCTTCTCTCTCTCTCTACTACAGCAGGTTAATGTCTCTCTCTCTCTCAGGTTAATGTCTCTCTCTCTCTACTACAGCAGGTTAATGTCTCTCTCTCTCTACAACAGCAGGTTAATGTCTCTCTCTCTCTACTACAGCATGTTAATGTCTCTCTCTCTCTCTCTCTCTACTATAGCATGTTAATGTCTCTCTGTCTCTCTCTACTGCAGCAGGTTAATGTCTCTCTCTCTCTCTACAACAGGAGGTTAATGTCTCTCTCTCTCTCTCTACTCTCTCAGAGGTTAATCTCTCTCTCTCTCTCTACTACAGCAGGTTAATGTCTCTCTCTCTCTCTACTACAGCAGGTAAATGTCTCTCTGTCTCTCTCTACTGCAGCAGGTTAATGTCTCTCTCTCTCTACTACAGCAGGTTAATGTCTCTCTCTCTCTCTCTCTCTACTACAGCAGGTTAATGTCTCTCTCTCTCTCTCTACTACAGCAGGTAAATGTCTCTCTCTCTCTACAACAGGAGGTTAATGTCTCTCTCTCTCGCTCTCTCTACTACAGGAGGTTAATGTCTCGCTCTCTCTCTACAACAGGAGGTTAATGTCTCTCTCTCTCTCTACTACAGCAGGTTAATGTCTCTCTCTCTCTCTACTACAACAGCAGGTTGATGTCTCTCTCTCTCTACTACTGCAGGTTAATGTCTCTCTCTCTGTACTGCAGCAGGTTAATGTCTCTCTCTCTCTACAACAGCAGGTTCATGTCTCTCTCTCTCTACTACAGCAGGTTAACGTCTCTCTCTCTACAACAGCAGGTTAATGTCTCATTCTCTCTCTCTCTCTCTCTCTCTCTCTCTCTCTCTCTCTCTCTCTCTCTCTCTCTCTCTCTCTCTCTCTCTCTACAACAGCAGGTTAATGTCTCTCTCTCTACCCTACAGCAGTTTAATGTCTATCTCTCTCTCTCTACTACAGCAGGTTAATGTCTCTCTCTCTACAACAGCAGGTTAATGTCTCTCTCTCTCTACTGCAGCAGGTTAATATCTCTCTCTCTCTCTCTCTCTCTCTCTCTCTCTCTCTCTCTCTCTCTCTCTCTCTCTCTCTCTCTACAGCGGGTTAATGTCTCTCTCTCTCTACAACAGCAGGTTAATGTCTCTCTCTCTCTACTACAGCAGGTTAATGCCTCTCTCTCTCTACAACAGAAGGTTAATGTCTCTCTGTCTCTCTCTCTCTACTACAGCAGGTTAATGTCTCTCTCTCTCTCTCTCTCTCTCTACTACAGCAGGTTAATGTCTCTCTGTCTCTCTCTACTGCAGCAGGTTAACGTCTCTCTCTCTCTCTACAACAGGAGGTTAATGTCTCTCTCTCTCTCTCTCTCTCTCTCTCTCTCAGCAGGTTCTCTCTCTCTCTCTCTACTACAGCAGGTTAATGTCTCTCTCTCTCTCTACTACAGCAGGTTAATGTCTCTCTGTCTCTCTCTACTACAGCAGGTTAATGTCTCTCTCTCTCTACAACAGCAGGTTAATGTCTCTCTCTCTCTCTCTCTCTACTACAGCAGGTTAATGTCTCTCTCTCTCTCTACTACAGCAGGTTAATGTCTCTCTCTCTCTCTCTACAACAGCAGGTTAATGTCTCTCTCTCTCTACTACAGCAGGTTCTCTCTCTCTCTACTACAGCAGGTTAATGTCTCTCTCTCTCTACTACAGCAGGTTAATGTCTCTCTCTCTCTACTACAGCAGGTTCTCTCTCTCTCTACAACAGCAGGTTAATGTCTCTCTCTCTCTCTACAGCAGGTTAATGTCTCTCTCTCTCTCTCTCTCTCTCTCTCTCTCTCTCTCTCTCTCTCTCTCTCTCTCTCTACTACACTACAGGTTAATGTCTCTCTCTCTCTCTCTACAACAGCAGGTTAATGTCTCTCTCTCTCTACTACAGCAGGTTAATGTCTCTCTCTCTCTACAACAGAAGGTTAATGTCTCTCTCTCTCTCTCTCTACTACAGCAGGTTAATGTCTCTCTCTCTCTCTCTCTCTCTCTACTATAGCATGTTAATGTCTCTCTGTCTCTCTCTACTGCAGCAGGTTAATGTCTCTCTCTCTCTCTACAACAGGAGGTTAATGTCTCTCTCTCTCTCTCTGTCTCTCTCTCTCTCTCTCTCTCTCTCTTAATCTCTCTCTCTCTCTCTCTCTACTACAGCAGGTTAATGTCTCTCTCTCTCTCTACTACAGCAGGTTAATGTCTCTCTCTCTCTCTACTACAGCAGGTTAATGTCTCTCTCTCTCTACTACAGCAGGTTAATGTCTCTCTCTCTCTCTCTACTACAGCAGGTTAATGTCTCTCTCTCTCTCTACTACAGCAGGTAAATGTCTCTCTCTCTCTCTCTCTCTACAACAGGAGGTTAATGTCTCTCTCTCTCTACTACAGCAGGTTAACGTCTCTCTCTCTACAACAGCAGGTTAATGTCTCTCTCTCTCTACTACAGCAGGTTAACGTCTCTCTCTCTACAACAGCAGGTTAATGTCTCTCTCTCTCTCTCTCTCTCTCTCTCTCTCTCTCTCTCTCTCTCTCTCTCTCTCTCTCTCTCTCTCTCTCTCTCTCAGGTTAATCTCTCTCTCTCTACAACAGCTCTCTCTCTCTACTACAGCAGTTTAATGTCTCTCTCTCTCTCTCTACTACAGCAGGTTAATGTCTCTCTCTCTACAACAGCAGGTTAATGTCTCTCTCTCTCTACTACAGCAGGTTAATATCTCTCTCTCTCTCTCAGGTTAATCTCTCTCTCTCTCTCTCTCTCTCTCTCTCTTCTCTCTCTCTCTCTCTCTCTCTCTACTACTACAGCAGGTTAATGTCTCTCTCTCTCTACAACAGCAGGTTAATGTCTCTCTCTCTCTACTACAGCAGGTTAATGTCTCTCTCTCTCTCTCTCTCTCTCTACTACAGCAGGTTAATGTCTCTCTCTCTCTACTGCAGCAGGTAAATGTCTCTCTCTCTCTCTCTACAACAGGAGGTTAATGTCTCTCTCTCTCTCTCTCTCTCTCTCTCTCTCTCTCTCTCTCTCTCTCTCTCTCTCTCTCTACTACAGCAGGTTAATGTCTCTCTCTCTCTCTACTACAGCAGGTAAATGTCTCTCTGTCTCTCTCTACTGCAGCAGGTTAATGTCTCTCTCTCTCTACTACAGCAGGTTAATGTCTCTCTCTCTCTCTCTCTCTACTACAGCAGGTTAATATCTCTCTCTCTCTCTCTCTCTCTCTCTCTCTCTCTACAACAGGAGGTTAATGTCTCTCTCTCTCTCTCTCTCTCTACTACAGCAGGTTAATGTCTCTCTCTCTCTACAACAGCAGGTTAATGTCTCTCTCTCTCTACTACAGCAGGTTAATGTCTCTCTCTCTCTACTACAGCAGGTTAATGTCTCTCTCTCTCTACAACAGCAGGTTAATGTCTCTCTCTCTCTACTGCAGCAGGTTAATATCTCTCTCTCTCTCTCAACTCAGGTTAGGTCTCTCTCTCTCTCTCTCTCTCTCTCTCTCTCTCTCTCTCTCTCTCTCTACTACAGCAGGTTAATGTCTCTCTCTCTCTCTAAACAGCAGGTTAATGTCTCTCTCTCTCTACTACAGCAGGTTAATGTCTCTCTCTCTACAACAGCAGGTTAATGTCTCTCTGTCTCTCTCTCTCTACTACAGCAGGTTAATGTCTCTCTCTCTCTCTCTCTCTCTAAGCATGTTAATGTCTCTCTGTCTCTCTCTACTGCAGCAGGTTAATGTCTCTCTCTCTCTACAACAGGAGGTTAATGTCTCTCTCTCTCTCTCTCTCTCTCTCTCTCTCCTCTCTCTCAGGTTAATCTCTCTCTCTCTCTACTACAGCAGGTTAATGTCTCTCTCTCTCTCTACTACAGCAGGTAAATGGTCTCTACTACAGCAGGTTAATGTCTCTCTCTCTCTCTCTACTACAGCAGGTTCTCTCTCTCTCTCTCTACTACAGCAGGTTAATGTCTCTCTCTCTCTCTCTACAACAGCAGGTTAATGTCTCTCTCTCTCTACTACAGCAGGTTAATGTCTCTCTCTCTCTACAACAGCAGGTTAATGTCTCTCTCTCTCTACTACAGCAGGTTAATGTCTCTCTCTCTACAACAGCAGGTTAATGTCTCTCTCTCTCTCTCTCTCTCTCTCTCTCTCTCTCTCTCTCTCTCTTCTCTCTCTCTCTACTACTCAGGTTAATCTCTCTCTCTCTCTCTCTCTCTACAACAGCAGGTTAATGTCTCTCTCTCTACCTACTACAGCAGGTTAATGTCTCTCTCTCTCTCTCTACTACAGCAGGTTAATGTCTCTCTCTCTACAACAGCAGGTTAATGTCTCTCTCTCTCTACTGCAGCAGGTTAATATCTCTCTCTCTCTCTCTCTCTCTCTCTCTCTCTCTCTCTCTCTCAGCAGGTTCTCTCTCTCTCTCTCTCTCTACTACAGCAGGTTCTCTCTCTCTCTCTACTACAGCAGGTTAATCTCTCTCTCTCTCTACAACAGCAGGTTAATGTCTCTCTCTCTCTACTACTCAGGTTAATGCCTCTCTCTCTCTACAACAGAAGGTTAATGTCTCTCTCTCTACTACAGCATGTTAATGTCTCTCTCTCTCTACTATAGCATGTTAATGTCTCTCTGTCTCTCTCTACTGCAGCAGGTTAATGTCTCTCTCTCTCTACAACAGGAGGTTAATGTCTCTCTCTCTCTCTCTCTCTCTCTCTCTCTCTCTCTCTCTACTACAGCAGGTTAATGTCTCTCTCTCTCTACTACAGCAGGTTAATGTCTCTCTCTCTCTACTACAGCAGGTTAATGTCTCTCTCTCTCTACAACAGCAGGTTAATGTCTCTCTGTCTCTCTCTCTCTACTACAGCAGGTTAATGTCTCTCTCTCTCTCTCTCTCTCTCTACTACAGCAGGTTAATGTCTCTCTCTCTCTACTGCAGCAGGTTAACGTCTCTCTCTCTCTCTCTCTACAACAGGAGGTTAATGTCTCTCTCTCTCTCTCAGCAGGTTCTCTCTCTCTCTCTCTCTCTACTACAGCAGGTTAATGTCTCTCTCTCTACAACAGCAGGTTAATGTCTCTCTCTCTCTACTACAGCAGGTTAATGTCTCTCTCTCTCTACTACAGCAGGTTAATGTCTCTCTCTCTCTCTCTACTACAGCAGGTTAATGTCTCTCTCTCTCTCTACTACAGCAGGTTAATGTCTCTCTCTCTCTCTACTACAGCAGGTTAATGTCTCTCTCTCTCTACTACAGCAGGTTAATGTCTCTCTCTCTAACAGCAGGTTAATGTCTCTCTCTCTCTACTACAGCAGGTTAATGTCTCTCTCTCTACAACAGCAGGTTAATGTCTCTCTCTCTCTCTCTCTCTCTCTCTCTCTCTCTCTCTCTCTCTCTCTCTCTCTCTCTCTCTCTCTCTCTCTCTACAACAGCAGGTTAATGTCTCTCTCTCTACCCTACAGCAGTTAATGTCTCTCTCTCTCTCTACTACAGCAGGTTAATGTCTCTCTCTCTCTCTACAACAGCAGGTTAATGTCTCTCTCTCTCTCTACAACAGCAGGTTAATGTCTCTCTCTCTCTCTCAGCAGGTTAATCTCTCTCTCTCTCTCTCTCTCTCTCTACAGCAGGTTCTCTCTCTCTCTCTCTCTACTACAGCAGGTTAATGTCTCTCTCTCTCTACAACAGCAGGTTAATGTCTCTCTCTCTCTACTACAGCAGGTTAATGTCTCTCTCTCTCTCTCTACAACAGCAGGTTAATGTCTCTCTCTCTCTCTCTCTCTACTACAGCAGGTTAATGTCTCTCTCTCTCTCTCTCTCTCTACTACAGCAGGAGGTTAATGTCTCTCAGGTTAATGTCTCTCTCTCTCTCTACTACAGCAGGTTAATGTCTCTCTCTCTCTCTACAACAGCAGGTTAATGTCTCTCTCTCTCTACTACAGCAGGTTAATGTCTCTCTCTCTCTCTCTACTACAGCAGGTTAATGTCTCTCTCTCTCTACTACAGCAGGTTAATGTCTCTCTCTCTCTCTCTACAACAGCAGGTTAATGTCTCTCTCTCTCTACTACAGCAGGTTAATGTCTCTCTCTCTCTACAACAGCAGGTTAATGTCTCTCTCTCTCTACTACAGCAGGTTAATGTCTCTCTCTCTCTCTCTACAACAGCAGGTTAAGCAGGTTGTCTCTCTCTCTCTCTACTACAGCAGGTTAATGTCTCTCTCTACAACAGCAGGTTAATGTCTCTCTCTCTCTACTACAGCAGGTTAATGTCTCTCTCTCTCTACTACAGCAGTAATGTCTCTCTCTCTCTACTACAGCAGGTTAATGTCTCTCTCTCTCTACTACAGCAGGTTAATGTCTCTCTCTCTGTACAACAGCAGGTTAATGTCTCTCTCTCTCTCTCTACAACAGCAGGTTAATGTCTCTCTCTCTCTACAACAGCAGGTTCTCTGTCTCTCTCTCTACTACAGCAGGTTAATGTCTCTCTCTCTCTCTCTCTCTCTCTCTCTACAGCAGGTTAATGTCTCTCTCTCTCTACAACAGCAGGTTAATGTCTCTCTCTCTCTCTACAGCAGGTTAATGTCTCTCTCTCTCTCTCTACTACAGCAGGTTAATCTCTCTCTCTCTCTCTACAGCAGGTTAATGTCTCTCTCTCTCTACAACAGCAGGTTAATGTCTCTCTCTCTCTCTCTCTCTACTACAGCAGGTTAATGTCTCTCTCTCTCTACAACAGCAGGTTAATGTCTCTCTCTCTCTACTACAGCAGGTTAACGTCTCTCTCTCTACAACAGCAGGTTAATATCTCTCTCTCTCTACCCTACAGCAGTTTAATGTCTCTCTCTCTCTACAACAGCCGGTTAATGTCAATTTGTAAGTCGCTCTGGATAAGAGCGTCTGCTAAATGACTTAAATGTAAATGTAAATGTAAATTCAATTCAATTCAAGGGCTTTATTGGCATGGGAAACATGTGTTAACATTGCCAAAGCAAGTGAGGTAGACAACATACAAAGTGAATATATAAAGTGAAAAACAACAAAAATTAACAGTAAACATTACACATACAGAAGTTTCAAAAGGTCTCTCTCTCTACTGCTGCAGCTTAATGTCTCTCTCTCTACCCTACAGCAGTTTAATGTCTCTCTCTCTCTACTACAGCAGTTTAATGTCTCTCTCTCTACCCTACAGCAGTTTAATGTCTCTCTCTCTCTACAACAGCAGGTTAATACAACAGCAGGTTAATGTCTCTCTCTCTCTCTCTCTCTCTCTCTCTCTCTCTCTACTACAGCAGGTTAATGTCTCTCTCTCTACAACAGCAGGTTAATGTCTCTCTCTCTCTCTCTCTGCTACAGCAGGTTAATGTCTCTCTCTCTACAACAGCATGTTAATGTCTCTCTCTCTCTCTCTCTACTACAGCAGGTTAATGTCTCTCTCTCTCTACTACAGCAGGTTAATGTCTCTCTCTCTCTACTACAGCTCTCTCTCTCTACTACTGCAGGTTAATGTCTCTTTCTCTGTACTGCAGCAGGTTAATGTCTCTCTCTCTCTACAACAGCAGGTTAATGTCTCTCTCTCTACTACAGCAGGTTCTCTCTCTCTCTACTACAGCAGGTTAATGTCTCTCTCTCTACAACAGCAGGTTAATGTCTCTCTCTCTCTACAACAGCAGGTTAATGTCTCTCTCTCTCTCTCTCTCTACTACAGCAGGTTAATGTCTCTCTCTCTACAACAGCAGGTTAATGTCTCTCTCTCTCTCTACTACAGCAGGTTAATGTCTCTCTCTCTCTACTACAGCAGGTTAATGTCTCTCTCTACTACAGCAGGTTAATGTCTCTCTCTCTCTACTACTGCAGGTTAATGTCTCTTTCTCTGTACTGCAGCAGGTTAATGTCTCTCTCTCTCTACAACAGCAGGTTAATGTCTCTCTCTCTAACAGCAGGTTAATGTCTCTCTCTCTACTACAGCAGGTTAATGTCTCTCTCTCTCTACAACAGCAGGTTAATGTCTCTCTCTCTCTACTACTGCAGGTTAATGTCTCTCTCTCTCTACAGCAGGTTAATCTCTCTCTCTCTACAACAGCAGGTTAATGTCTCTCTCTCTCTACTACAGCAGGTTAATGTCTCTCTCTCTACAACAGCAGGTTAATGTCTCTCTCTCTACAACAGCAGGTTAATCTACAGCAGGTTCTCTCTCTCTACAACAGCAGGTTAATGTCTCTCTCTCTCTACAACAGCAGGTTAATGTCTCTCTCTCTACTACAGCAGGTTAATGTCTCTCTCTACAACAGCAGGTTAACAGCAGGTTAAGTCTCTCTCTCTCTCTCTCTCTACTACAGCAGGTTAATGTCTCTCTCTCTCTCTACAACAGCAGGTTAATCTCTCTCTCTCTCTCTCTCTCTCTCTCTCTCTCTCTCTCTCTCTCTCTCTCTCTCTCTCTCTCTCTCTCTCTCTCTCTACTGCAGCAGGTTAGTGTCTCTCTCTCTCTACTACAGCAGGTTATGTCTCTCTCTCTCTAATACAGCATGTTAATGTCTCTCTCTCTCTCTCTCTCTACTACAGCAGGTTAATTTCTCTCTCTCTCTACAACAGCAAGTTAATGTCTCTCTCTCTCTCTCTTTCTACTCTAGCAGGTTAATGTCTCTCTCTCTCTACAACAGCCGGTTAATGTCAATTTGTAAGTCGCTCTGGATAAGAGCGTCTGCTAAATGACTTAAATGTAAATGTAAATGTAAATTCAATTCAATTCAAGGGCTTTATTGGCAAGGGAAACATGTGTTAACATTGCCAAAGCAAATGAGGTAGACAACATACAAAGTGAATATATAAAGTGAAAAACAACAAAAATTAACAGTAAACATTACACATACAGAAGTTTCAAAAAGGTCTCTCTCTCTCTACTGCTGCAGCTTAATGTCTCTCTCTCTACCCTACAGCAGTTTAATGTCTCTCTCTCTCTACCCTACAGCAGTTTAATGTCTCTCTCTCTCTACCCTACAGCAGTTTAATGTCTCTCTCTCTCTACAACAGCAGGTTAATGTCTCTCTCTCTCTACAACAGCAGGTTAATGTCTCTCTCTCTCTCTCTCTCTCTCTCTCTACTACAGCAGGTTAATGTCTCTCTCTCTCTACAACAGCAGGTTAATGTCTCTCTCTCTCTCTCTCTCTCTCTCTCTGCTACAGCAGGTTAATGTCTCTCTCTCTACAACAGCATGTTAATGTCTCTCTCTCTCTCTCTACTACAGCAGGTTAATGTCTCTCTCTCTCTCTACTACAGCAGGTTAATGTCTCTCTCTCTCTACTACAGCAGGTTGATGTCTCTCTCTCTCTACTACTGCAGGTTAATGTCTCTTTCTCTGTACTGCAGCAGGTTAATGTCTCTCTCTCTCTACAACAGCAGGTTCTCTACTACAGCAGGTTAACGTCTCTCTCTCTACAACAGCAGGTTAATGTCTCTCTCTCTACAACAGCAGGTTAATGTCTCTCTCTCTCTACTCAGGTTCTCTCTCTCTACAACAGCAGGTTAATGTCTCTCTCTCTCTACTACAGCAGGTTAACTCTCTCTCTCTCTCTACAGCAGGTTAATGTCTCTCTCTCTCTACAACAGCAGGTTAATGTCTCTCTCTCTCTCTCTCTACTACAGCAGGTTAATTTCTCTCTCTCTCTACAACAGCAGGTTAATGTCTATCTCTCTCTCTCATTCTACTCTAGCAGGTTAATGTCTCTCTCTCTCTACAACAGCCGGTTAATGTCAATTTGTAAGTCGCTCTGGATAAGAGCGTCTGCTAAATGACTTAAATGTAAATGTAAATCAATTCAATTCAATTCAAGGGCTTTATTGGCATGGGAAACATGTGTTAACATTGCCAAAGCAAGTGAGGTAGACAACATACAAAGTGAATATATATAAAGTGAAAAACAACAAAAATTAACAGTAAACATTACACATACAGAAGTTTCAAAAAGGTCTCTCTCTCTACTGCTGCAGCTTAATGTCTCTCTCTCTACCCTACAGCAGTTTAATGTCTCTCTCTCTACTACAGCAGTTTAATGTCTCTCTCTCTACCCTACAGCAGTTTAATGTCTCTCTCTCTACAACAGCAGGTTAATGTCTCTCTCTCTCTCTCCCTACAGCAGTTTAATGTCTCTCTCTCTCTACAACAGCAGGTTAATGTCTCTCTCTCTCTCTCTCTCTGCTACAGCAGGTTAATGTCTCTCTCTCTACAACAGCAGGTTAATGTCTCTCTCTCTCTCTCTCTCTACAACAGCAGGTTAATGTCTCTCTCTCTCTACTACAGCAGGTTAATGTCTCTCTCTCTACTACAGCAGGTTAATGTCTCTCTCTCTCTACTACTGCAGGTTAATGTCTCTTTCTCTGTACTGCAGCAGGTTAATGTCTCTCTCTACAACAGCAGGTTAATGTCTCTCTCTCTACTACAGCAGGGTTACAACAGCAGGTTAATGTCTCTCCCTCTACAACAGCAGGTTAATGTCTCTCTCTCTACAACAGCAGGTTAATGTCTCTCTCTCTCTACTACAGCAGGTTAACGTCTCTCTCTCTACAACAGCAGGTTAATGTCTCTCACTCTCTCTCTCTCTCTCTCTCTCTCTCTCTCTCTCTCTCTCTCTCTCTCTCTCTCTCTACTGCAGCAGGTTAGTGTCTCTCTCTCTCTACTACAGCATGTTAATGTCTCTCTCTCTCTCTCTCTCTCTACTACAGCAGGTTAATTTCTCTCTCTCTCTACAACAGCAGGTTAATGTCTATCTCTCTCTCTCATTCTACTCTAGCAGGTTAATGTCTCTCTCTCTCTACAACAGCCGGTTAATGTCAATTTGTAAGTCGCTCTGGATAAGAGCGTCTGCTAAATGACTTAAATGTAAATGTAAATGTAAATTCAATTCAATTCAAGGGCTTTATTGGCATGGGAAACATGTGTTAACATTGCCAAAGCAAGTGAGGTAGACAACATACAAAGTGAATATATAAAGTGAAAAACAACAAAAATTAACAGTAAACATTACACATACAGAAGTTTCAAAAAGGTCTCTCTCTCTACTGCTGCAGCTTAATGTCTCTCTCTCTACCCTACAGCAGTTTAATGTCTCTCTCTCTACAACAGCAGGTTAATGTCTCTCTCTCTCTACCCTACAGCAGTTTAATGTCTCTCTCTCTCTACAACAGCAGGTTAATGTCTCTCTCTCTCTCTCTCTCTCTCTACTACAGCAGGTTAATGTCTCTCTCTCTCTACAACAGCAGGTTAATGTCTCTCTCTCTCTCTCTCTCTCTCTCTGCTACAGCAGGTTAATGTCTCTCTCTCTACAACAGCATGTTAATGTCTCTCTCTCTCTCTCTACTACAGCAGGTTAATGTCTCTCTCTCTCTCTACTACAGCAGGTTAATGTCTCTCTCTCTCTACTACAGCAGGTTGATGTCTCTCTCTCTCTACTACTGCAGGTTAATGTCTCTTTCTCTGTACTGCAGCAGGTTAATGTCTCTCTCTCTCTACAACAGCAGGTTAATGTCTCTCTCTCTCTACTACAGCAGGTTAACGTCTCTCTCTCTACAACAGCAGGTTAATGTCTCTCTCTCTCTACAACAGCAGGTTAATGTCTCTCTCTCTCTACTACAGCAGGTTAACGTCTCTCTCTCTACAACAGCAGGTTAATGTCTCTCTCTCTCTCTCTCTCTCTACTACAGCAGGTTAATTTCTCTCTCTCTCTACAACAGCAGGTTAATGTCTATCTCTCTCTCTCATTCTACTCTAGCAGGTTAATGTCTCTCTCTCTCTACAACAGCCGGTTAATGTCAATTTGTAAGTCGCTCTGGATAAGAGCGTCTGCTAAATGACTTAAATGTAAATGTAAATGTAAATTCAATTCAATTCAAGGGCTTTATTGGCATGGGAAACATGTGTTAACATTGCCAAAGCAAGTGAGGTAGACAACATACAAAGTGAATATATAAAGTGAAAAACAACAAAAATTAACAGTAAACATTACACATACAGAAGTTTCAAAAAGGTCTCTCTCTCTACTGCTGCAGCTTAATGTCTCTCTCTCTACCCTACAGCAGCTTAATGTCTCTCTCTCTACCCTACAGCAGTTTAATGTCTCTCTCTCTACCCTACAGCAGTTTAATGTCTCTCTCTCTACAACAGCAGGTTAATGTCTCTCTCTCTCTACCCTACAGCAGTTTAATGTCTCTCTCTCTCTACAACAGCAGGTTAATGTCTCTCTCTCTCTCTCTCTCTCTCTCTCTCTCTCTCTCTCTCTACTACAGCAGGTTAATGTCTCTCTCTCTCTACAACAGCAGGTTAATGTCTCTCTCTCTCTCTCTCTCTCTCTGCTACAGCAGGTTAATGTCTCTCTCTCTCTACTGCAGCAGGTTAATGTCTCTCTCTCTCTATTACAGCAGGTTAATGTCTCTCTCTCTCTCTCTACTACTGCAGGTTAATGTCTCTCTCTCTCTCTCTCTCTCTCTCTCTCTCTCTCTCTCTCTCTCTCTCTCTCTCTCTCTCTCTCTCTCTCTCTCTACTACAGCAGGTTAATGTCTCCCTCTATCTACTACAGCAGGTTAACGTCTCTCTCTCTACAACAGCAGGTTAATGTCTCTCACTCTCTCTCTCTCTCTCTCTCTCTCTCTCTCTCTCTCTCTCTCTCTCTCTCTCTACTGCAGCAGGTTAATGACTCTCTCTCTACCCTACAGCAGTTTAATGTCTATCTCTCTCTCTCTACTACAGCAGGTTAATGTCTCTCTCTCTCTACTGCAGCAGGTTAATGTCTCTCTCTCTCTACCATACAACAGTTTAATGTCTCTCTCTCTCTCTCTCTCTCTCTCTCTCTCTCTCTCTCTCTCTCTCTCTCTCTCTCTCTCTCTCTCTCTCTCTCTCTCTCTCTCTCTCTCTCTCTCTCTCTCTCTCTCTCTCTCTCTCTCTCTCTCTCTCTCTCTCTCTCTACTGCAGCAGGTTAATGTCTCTCTCTCTCTACTACTGCAGGTTAACGTCTCTCTCTCTCTACTACAGCAGATTAATGTCTCTCTCTCTCTACTACAGCAGGTTAATGTCTCTCTCTCTCTACTACTGCAGGTTAATGTCTCTCTCTCTCTCTCTCTACTACAGCAGGTTAATGTCTCTCTCTCTCTACTACTGCAGGTTACTACTACAGCAGATTAATGTCTCTCTCTCTCTACAACAGCAGGTTAATGTCTCTCTCTCTCTACTACTGCAGGTTAATGTCTCTCTCTGTCTACTACAGCATGTTAATGTCTCTCTCTCTCTCTCTCTCTCTACTACAGCAGGTTAATGTCTCTCTCTCTCTACTACTGCAGGTTAACGTCTCTCTCTCTCTACTACAGCAGATTAATGTCTCTCTCTCTCTACTACTGCAGGTTAACGTCTCTCTCTCTCTACTACAGCAGATTAATGTCTCTCTCTCTCTACTACTGCAGGTTAATGTCTCTCTCTTTCTACTGCAGCATGTTAATGTCTCTCTCTCTCTACTGCCGCAAGTTAATGTCTCTCTCTCTACCATACAGCAGTTTAATGTCTCTCTCTCTCTCTCTCTACGACAGCAGGTTAATGTCTCTCTCTCTACCCTACAGCAGTTTAATGTCTCTCTCTCTCTCTCTCTCTCTCTCTCTCTCTCTCTCTCTCTCTCTCTCTCTCTCTCTCTCTCTCTCTCTCTCTCTCTCTCTCTACGACAGCAAGTTAATGTCTCTCTCTCTCTCTCTACTACAGCAGGTTAATGTCTCACTCTCTACAACAGCAGGTTAATGTCTCTCTCTCTCTCTATGTCTGCCTACGGCGACCTTTCTCAATAGCAAGGCTATGCTCGCTGAGTCTGTACATAGTCAAAGCTTTCCTTAATTTAGGGTCAGGTATTCTGCCGCTGTGTACTCTCTGTGTAGGGCCAAATAGCATTCTAGTTTGCTCTGTTTTTTTGTTAATTCTTTCCAATGTGTCAAGTTATTATCTTTTTGTTTTCTCATGATTTGGTTGGGTCTAATTGTGCTGCTGTCCTGGGACTCTGTAGGGTGTGTTTGTGAACAGAGCCCCAGGACCAGCTTGCTTAGGGGACTCTTCTCCAGGTTCATCTCTCTGTAGGTGATGGCTTTGTTGTGGAAGGTTTGGGAATCGCTTCCTTTTAGGTGGTTATAGAATTTAACAGCTCTTTTCTGCATTTTGATAATTAGTGGGTATCGGCCTAATTCTGCTCTGCATGCATTATTTGGTGTTCTACGTTGTACACGGAGAATATTTTTGCAGAATTCTGCATGCAGAGTCTCAATTTGGTGTTTGTCCCATTTTGTGAAGTCTTGGTTGGTGAGCGGACCCCAGACCTCACAACCATAAAGGGCAATGGGCTCTATGACTGATTCAATTATTTTTAGCCAAATCCTAATTGGTATGTTGAAATTGATGTTCCTTTTGATGGCATAGAATGCCCTTCTTGCCTTGTCTCTCAGATCGTTCACAGCTTTGTGGAAGTTACCTGTGGCGCTGATGTTTAGGCCAAGGTATGTATAGTTTTTTGTGTGCTCTAGGGCAACAGTGTCTAGATGGAATTTGTATTCGTGGTCCTGGTGACTGGACCTTTTTTGGAACACCATTATTTTGGTCTTACTGAGATTTACTGTCAGGGCCCAGGTCTGACAGAATCTGTGCATAAGATCTAGGTGCTGCTGTAGGCCCTCCTTGGTTGGTGACAGAAGTACCAGATCATCAGCAAACAGTAGACATTTCACTTCGGATTCTAGTAGGGTGAGGCCGGGTGCTGCAGACTTTTCTAGTGCCCGCGCCAGTTCGTTGATATATATGTTGAAGAGGGTGGGGCTTAAGCTGCATCCCTGTCTTACCCCACGACCCTGGTTGAGGAAGTTTGTTTGAATTTTGCCAATTTTAACCGCACACTTGTTGTTTGTGTACATGGATTTTATAATGTCGTATGTTTTACCCACAACACCACTTTCCATCAGTTTGTATAGCAGACCCTCATGCCAAATTGAGTCGAAGGCTTTTTTGAAATCAACAAAGCATGAGAAGACTTTGCCTTTGTTTTTGTTTGTTCGTCAATTAGGGTGTGCAGGGTGAATACATGGTCTGTTGTACGGTAATTTGGTAAAAAGCCAATTTGACATTTGTTCAGTACATTGTTTTCAATGTAATGCTGTTAATGATAATGAGGAGGATTTTCCCAAGGTTACTGTTGACGCATATTCCACAGTAGTTATTGGGGTCAAATTTGTCTCCACTCTTGTGGATTGGGGTGATCAGTCCTTGGTTCCAAATATTGGGGAAGATGCCAGAGCTAAGGATGATGTTAAAGAGTTTTAGTATAGCCAATTGGAATTTGTTGTCTGTATATTTGATCATTTCATTAAGGATACCATAAACACCACAGGCCTTTTTGGGTTGGAGGGTTTTTATTTTGTCCTGTAACTTGTTCAAGGTAATTGGAGAATCTAGAGGGTTCTGGTAGTCTTTAATAGTTGATTCTAAGATTTGTATTTGATCATGTATATGTTTTTGCTCTTTATTCTTTGTTATAGAGCCAAAACGATTGGAGAAGTGGTTTACCCATACATCTCCATTTTGGATAGATAATTATTTGTGTTGTTGAGAGTTCAATATAGTGCTCCTTTAATGCACACACGGTGAACCACGGCCACCCCACTAAACACTGGGTGCTCAAAACCAAAATGCCCCAGACACAGGGAACGAAAACAGTCCAGCACTATATACGATCATACACAAACACGTTCGTCTGTAACAAACACCAGGGTTACAATAATCAATCCCACACAAAGAAATGTGCTTTGGCTGACTAATAAAGCCCAACTAAATACAACTAACTCAAAACAGGTGTAATCAATAAACACATAAGGAGGGGGAGAAAAGAATCAGTGGCAGCTAGTAGACGACCGCCGAGCACCACCTGAACGGGAAGGGGAGCCACCTTCGGTCGGAGTCGTGACAGTACCCCCCCCCCCTCCCCCGACACCCCCAACACCGGCCTCGAGGTTGACCCAGAGAACGAGGCGCAGGGCGACCCGGATGGAGGCGATGGAAATCCCTCAACATCGACGGATCCACCTCTCCTCCAGACCGTACCCCTCCCAGTCCACGAGGTACTGCAGGCCTCTCACCCGGCGTCTCGAGTCCAGAATGGCCCGTAACGTGTACGCCGGGGACCCTCGATGTCCAGAGGGGGAGGAGGGACCTCCGGCACCTCACCATCCTGCAGGGGACCAGCTACCACCGGCCTGAGGAGAGACACATGAAACGAGGGGTTAATACGATAATAGGAAGGGAGTTGTAATCGATAACACACCTCGTTTATTCTCCTCAGGACTTTGAAGGGCCCTACACACTGCGTCCCTTCAATGGCCCAGAACCGGCTAGTACCCCAACACACACTGAAAGGGGGACACGTTAGTAGAGGAGTGGCGTAGTGAGTTCTGGGCCATTTTGGCCCGGGGGATGTATCTCGCCCACTCCCCTGGCCGGGCCTGGCAATACGACCGCAGAAACCTACCCACTTCCTGGTTCACTCTCTCTACCTACCCATTACTCTCGGGGTGATAACCGGAGGTCAGGCTGACCGAGACCCCCAGATGCTCCATGAACGCCCTCAATACTAAGGACGTGAACTGGGGGCCCCGATCAGAAACGATGTCCTCCGGCACCCCGTAGTGCCGGAAGATGTGGGTGAATAATGCCTCCGCAGTCTGTAGGGCTGTAGGGATACCGGGCAACGGGAGGAGACGGCAGGACTTAGAGAACCGATCCACAATCGCCAGAACCATAGTGTTCCCATGAGACGGGGGAAGATCGGTCAGGAAATCTACGGATAGATGAGACCATGGCCATTGTGGAACGGGGAGGGGTTGTAACTTCCCTCTAGGAAGGTGCCTAGGAGCCTTACTCTGGCCGCATACTGAACAGGAGGAGACCCTAACGTCCTTAGCCAATACCTCCCCACTGTCCTCGCCACCCTAGGGTGACCCGAGGAGGGTAGGACGTGAGCCCACCAAATCAGTTGGTCCCTAACACCAAGCGGCATGTACTTCCGCCCCGCCAGACACTGAGAAGGCACGGGTCCCGCCCGTAACGCCACTCGATGTCCTAGTCCACCTCCCATACCACTGTTGCTATCAGCCTTGAGGCGGGAAGGATGGGAGTAGGTTCGGTGGACCGATCCTCCGTGCCGTAAAGGCGGGACATTGCGTCCGCCTTTACGTTCTGGGAGCCCGGTCTATAAGATAACGTAAACGGGAATCGGGTGAAGAACATGGCCCACCATGCCTGACGTGGGTTCAGTCTCCTAGCTGCCCGAATATACTCCAGATTCTGGTGGTCGGTTCAGATGAGAAACGGGTGCTTAGCCCCCTCAAGCCAGTGTCTCCACACCTTCAGAGCCCTGACCACCGCTAACAACTCCCGGTCCGCCACATCATAGTTACGCTCCACTGGGCTGAGCTTCCTCGAGAAGAAAGCGCAGGGGAGGAGTTTTGGTGGCGTACCCGAGCGCTGTGATAGCACAGCACCCACCCCAGCCTCGGACGCGTCCACCTCCACTATGAATGCTAGAGAGGGGTCTGGATGCGCCAACACGGGTGCATCCGTGAACAGCCCCTTCAACCTGTTGAAAGCTCCTTCCGCCTCTCCATCATAATCCCTCCTTTTTCTTCACAAAAAAGAAACTCGAAGAGACCGGTGAGATGGAGGGCCGAATGTACCCCTGTCCCAGAGACTCCGTGACATATGTCTCCATAGCCAACATCTCCTCTTGGGACAATGGGTACACGTGACTCTTGGGAAGTGCAGCGTTTACCTGGAGATCTATCGCACAATCCCTTCCCCGTCGATGAGGTGGTAATTTAGTCACTTTCTTTTTACTGGAAGCGGTTGCCAAATCGGCATACTCTGGGGGGAATGCACACTGTGGGACCCTGGTCTGGAATCTCCACCGACGTGGCACCGATTGGAAACTCTCAGACACCTTCCAGAACACTCCTCTGACCACCCCTGGAGAATCCCCTGTCTCCATGAAATTTTAGGATTGTGCCGGGCCAGCCAGGGAATCCCTAGCACCACTGGAAACGCAGGCGAATCAATAATAAAGAAACTGATACGCTCCCTATGATTCCCCTGCATCACCATGTCCAGTGGGACCGTGGTCTCCCTGACCATCCCTGACCCTAATGGCCGGCTATCTAGGGAGTGCACGGGAAAGGGAGAATCTATCGGCACAAGCGGAACACCTAACTTAAGGGCGAGTCCACGATCCATAAAGTTCCCAGCTGCGCCTGAATCGACTAGCGCCCTATGCTGGGAAGAGGGAACATTTTTCGGGAAAAAATCAAGACAAACAGAACAGGGGGTTCTGGGTGAGTTTGGTGCTGACTCACCTGGGGTGATCGAGAAGTGTTCTGCCTGCCATCTCGACTCCCAGACGGACACCCCCAGCACCGATCGGCCGTGTGTCCTCTCCGACCACAGCTGGTACAGGGGGGGCCTCCTCCTCCGGTACCCCTCGGCACGGCCCCTCCCAACTTCATCGGAATGGGAGCGGTAGTGCTGGGTGGTGGAACGAACAGGACCCTCTCCGAACGCCCGCTGGCAGCCAGCAGATTGTCCAGTCGGATGGACATGTCAATCAGCTCATCCAGGGAAAGAGCGGTGTCCCGACATGCTAGCTCCTTGCGGACGTCCTCCCGGAGACTACACCGGTAGTGGTCGATAAGGGCCCTGTCGTTCCACCCAGATCCTGCTGCCAAGGTCCGGAACTCCAGCGCGTAATCCTGGGCGCTCCTCTTGTCCTGCCTGAGATGGAATAGTCGTTCTCCCGCCGCTCGGCCCTCTGGAGTGTGATCAAACACGGCACAATAACGGTGGGTAAACTCTGGGTAGTGCTCCTTCGCTGAGTCTGGGCCAATCCAGACTACGTTCGCCCACTCCAGAGTACTCCCGAGGGAGTGGGTCTTACGGTGGCCAGGTACAGTTCCAGTTGGAGTAAGAACCCCTGGCACCCCGCCGCCGCTCCATCATAATCCCTCGGGAGTGCAAGACGGACAGCACTGGAGCCGGGGGATGGGGAGTCATGGGCTGGGGGAGCCGAAGGTGGAGAGAGGAGACCACTCCTCTCCCATCGGTCCATTCTCTCCATCACTTGCTCCATATCCGATCCGATGGAGAACGGTGGTATGGTGGAGAACCCGTTCCTCCATCGATGGGAGAGGGTTGGCCGCTGCTCCTGCTGACTCCATTTAACAGGTGCGAGATTCTGTAACGTACTGGGTGTCGTGAGTATGAAGGCAGGCGCAGGGAAAACAGAGAGTTCAATATAGTGCTCTTTTAATGCACACACGGTGAACCACGGTCACTCCACTAAACACTGAGTGCTCAAAACAAAATGCCCCAGACACGGGGAACGAAAACAGTCCAGCACTATATACAATCATACACAAACACGTTCGTCTGTAACAAACACCAGGGTTACAATAATCAATCCCACACGGCTGACTAATAAAGCCCAACTAATTACAACCAACTCAAAACAGGTGTAATAATAAACACATAAACACATAAGGAGAGGGAGAAAAGAATCAGTGTCAGCTAGTAGGCCGGCGACGATGACCGCCGAGCGCCACCCGAACGGGAAGGGGAGCCACCTTCGGTCAGAGTCGTGACATCATGTATATGTCTTTGCTCTTTATTATTTGTTATAGAGCTAAAAAGATTGGAGAAGTGGTTTACCCATACATCTCCATTTTGAATAGATAATTATTTGTGTTATTGTTTGTTTAGTGTTTTCCAATTCTCCCAGAAGTGGTTAGAGTCTATGGATTCTTCAATTACATTGAGCTGATTTCTGATGTGCTGTTCCTTCTTTTTCCGTAGTGTATTTCTGTATCGTTTTAGTGATTCACCATAGTGAAGGCGTAGACTCGGGTTTTCTGGGTCTCTATGTTTTTGGTTGGACAGGTTTCTCATTTTCTTTCTTAGATTTTTGCATTCTTCATCAAACCATTTGTCATTGTTGTTCATATTCTTCGGTTTTCTATTTGAGATTTTTAGATTTGATAGGGTAGCTGAGAGGTCAAATATACTGTTAAGATTTTTTGTTAAGACTGGCTGACTGTGAACGCTCTGAGAGACTCTGGGTTGAGGTCATTGATAAAGTAGTCTACAGTACTACTGCCAAGAGATGAGCTTTAGGTGTAGCTACCATAGGAGTCCCCTCAAAGCCTAGCGTTGACTATGTACATACCCAGCGTGCGACAGAGCTGCAGGAGTTGTGACCCGTTTTTGTTGGTTATGTTGTCATAGTTGTGCCTAGGGGGGCATATGTGGGAGGGAATGCTGTCACCTGCAGGCAGGTGTTTGTCCCCTGTGTGCTGAGGGTGTCAGGTTCTTGTCCGGTTCTGGCATTTAGGTCGCCACAGACTAGTACATGTCCCTGGGCCTGGAAATGATTGATTTCCCCCTCCAGGATGGAGAAGCTGTCTTCATTAAAGTATGGGGATTCTAGTGGGGGATATAGGTAGCACACAGGAGGACATTTGTCTCTGTTAGGATCATTTCCTTTTGAATTTCTAGCCAAATGTAAAATGTTCCTGTTATGATTAATTTAATGGAGTGAGTTAGTTCTGCTCTATAACAAAATAGCATACCCCCTGAGTACCTTCCCTGTTTCACACCTGGTAGTTTGGTGGATGGGACTACCAGCTCTCTGTAACCTAGAGGGCAACCAGTGGGTCCGTCTCCTCTATACCAGGTTTCTTGCAGGATGACAATGTCTGTATTACCGATTTCTTTGGTGAAGTCCGGGTTCCTGCTCTTTAGGCCAAAGGCGATTGACCTCAGGCCTTGGATATTCCAGGATGATATAGTGAAGGCTTTTTGTTCCATAAAGTGTCTCTCTCTCTCTCTCGCTCTCTCGCTCTCTCGCTCGCGCACTCTCTCGATCGCGCTTGCGCTCTCTCTCTCGCTCTCTCTCGCTCGCTCTCTCTCCTACAGCAGGTTATTGTCATTTAATTCAAGGGGCTTTATTGGCATGGGAAACATGTGTTAACATTGCCAAAGCAAGTGAGGTAGATATTATATAAAAGTGAAATAAACAATAAAAATGAACAGTAAACATTACACATACAGAAGTTTCAAAACAATAAATACATTACAAATGTCATATTATATATATATACACAGTGTTGTAACAATGTACAAATGGTTAAGGTATACAAGGGAAAATAAATTAGCATAAATATGGGTTGTATTTACAATGGTGTTTGGTCTTCACTGGTTGCCCTTTTCTCGTGGCAACAGGTCACAAATCTTGCTGCTGTGATGGCACACTGTGGAATTTCACCCAGTAGATATGGGAGTTTATCAAAATTGGATTTGTTTTCAAATTCTTTGTGGATCTGTGTAATCTGAGGGTAATTTGTCTCTCTAATATGGTCATACATTGGGCAGGAGGTTAGGAAGTGCAGCTCAGTTTCCACCTCATTTTGTGGGCAGTGAGCACATACATAGCCATGTTTGAGAGCCATGTCTGCCTACGGCGGCCTTTCTCAATAGCAAGGCTATGCTCACTGAGTCTGTGCATAGTCAAAGCTTTCCTTCATTTTGGGTCAGTCACAGTGGTAAGGTATTCTGCCGCTGTGTACTCTCTGTGTAGGGCCAAATAGCATTCTAGTTTGCTCTGTTTTTTTGTAAATTCTTTCCAATGTGTCAAGTAATTATCGTTTTGTTTTCTCATGAATTGGTTGGGTCTAATTGTGCTGATGTCCTGGGGCTCTGTAGGGTGTGTTTGTGTTTGTGAACAGAGCCCCAGGACCAGCTTGCTTAGGGGACTCTTCTCCAGGTTCATCTCTCTGTAGGTGATGGCTTTGTTATGGAAGGTTTGGGAATCGCTTCCTTTTAGGTGGTTGTAGAATTTAACGGTTCTTTTCTGGATTTTGATCATTCGTGGGTATCGGCCTAATTCTGCTCTGCATGCATTATTTGGTGTTCTACGTTGTACACGGGGGATATTTTTGCAGAATTCTGCGTGCAGAGTCTCAATTTGGTGTTTGTCCCATTTTGTGAAGTCTTGGTTGGTGAGCGGACCCCAGACCTCACAACCATAAAGGGCAATGGGCTCTATGACTGATTCAATTATTTTTAGCCAAATCCTAATTGGTATGTTGGAATTTATGTTTCTTTTGATGGCATAGAATGCCCTTCTTGGCTTGTCTCTCAGATCGTTCACAGCTTTGTGGAAGTTACCTGTGGCGCTGATGTTTAGGCCAAGGTATGTATAGTTTTTTGTGTGCTCTAGGGCAACAGTGTCTAGATGGAATTTGTATTTGTGGTCCTGGTGACTGGACCTTTTTTGGAACACCATTATTTTGGTCTTACTGAGATTTACTGTCAGGGCCCAGGTCTGACAGAATCTGTGCATAAGATCTAGGTGCTGCTGTAGGCCCTCCTTGGTTGGTGACAGAAGCACCAGATCATCAGCAAACAGCAGACATTTGACTTCGGATTCTAGCAGGGGGAGGCCGGGTGCTGCAGACTTTTCTAGTGCCCGCGCTAATTCGTTGATATATATGTTGAAGAGAGTGGGGCTTAAGCTGCATCCCTGTCTAACCCCACGACCCTGTGTGAAGAAATGTGTGTGTTTTTTGCCAATTTTAACCGCACACTTGTTGTTTGTGTACATGTATTTTATAATGTCGTATGTTTTACCCCCAACACCACTTTCCATCAGTTTGTATAGCAGACCCTCATGCCAGATTGAGTCGAAGGCTTTTTTGAAATAAACAAAGCATGAGAAGACTTTGCCTTTGTTTTGGTTTGTTTGGTTGTCAATTAGGGTGTGCAGGGTGAATACATGGTCTGTTGTACGGTAATTTGGTAAAAAGCCAATTTGACATTTGCTCAGTACATTGTTTTCATTGAGGAAATGTACGAGTCTGCTGTTAATAATAATGCAGAGGATTTTCCCAAGGTTACTGTTGACACATATTCCACGGTAGTTATTGGGGTCAAATTTGTCTCCACTTTTGTTGGATTGGGGTGATCAGTCCTTGGTTCCAAATATTGGGGAAGATGCCAGAGCTAAGTATGATGTTAAAGAGTTTTAGTATAGCCAATTGGAATTTGTTGTCTGTATATTTGATCATTTCATTGAGGATACCATCGACACCACAGGCCTTTTTGAGCAGCCAAGCCTAAGATCACCATGTGCAATGCCAAGCGTCGGCTGAAGTGGTATAAAGCGTGCCTTTGGAGCAGTTGAGCAGTTAAAACACGTTCTCTTTGGAGCAGTCGAAACGCGTTCTCTGGGGTGATACTTCACCATCTGGCAGTCCGAAGGACTAATCTGAGTCTGGTGGATACCGGTTGAAGGGTTTTTTATGTCTCTCTCTCTCTCTCTCTCTACTACAGCAGGTTAATGTCTCTCTCTCTCTACAACAGCAGGTTAATGTCTCTCTCGCTCTCTCTACTACAGCAGGTTAATGTCTCTCTCTCTCTCTACAACAGGAGGTTAATGTCTCTCTCTCTCTACAACAGCAGGTTAATGTCTCTCTCTCTCCCTACAACAGGAGGTTAATGTATCTCTCTCTCTACTACAGCAGGTTAATGTCTCTCTCTCTCTCTCTCTCTCTCTCTCTCTCTCTCTCTCTCTCTCTCTCTCTCTCTCTCTCTCTCTCTCTCTCTCTCTCTCTCTCTCTCTCTACTGCAGGTTAATGTCTCTCTCTCTCCACAAAAGCATGTTACTGTCTCTCTCTCTCTCTACCACAGGAGGTTAATGTCTCTCTCTCTCTACAACAGCAGTTAATGTATCTCTCTCTCTACTACAGGAGGTTAATGTATCTCTCTCTCTACTACAGCAGGTTAATGTCTCTCTCTCTCTACTACAGCAGGTTAATGTCTCTCTCTCTACTACAGCAGGTTAATGTCTCTCTCTCTCTACAACAGCAGGTTAATGTATCTCTCTCTCTCTACAACAGGTTAATGTCTCTCTCTCTCTACTACAGCAGGTTAATGTCTCTCTCTCTACTACAGCAGGTTAATGTCTCTCTCTCTACTACAGCAGGTTAATGTCTCTCTCTCTACTACAGCAGGTTAATGTCTCTCTCTCTACTACAGCAGGTTAATGTCTCTCTCTCTCTACAACAGCAGGTTAATGTCTCTCTCTCTACTACAGCAGGTTAATGTCTCTCTCTCTCTACAACAGCAGGTTAATGTCTCTCTCTCTCTACAACAGCAGGTTAATGTCTCTCTCTCTCTACAACAGCAGGTTAATGTCTCTCTCTCTCTACTACAGCAGGTTAATGTCTCTCTCTCTACTACAGCAGGTTAATGTCTCTCTCTCTCTACAACAGCATGTTACTGTCTCTCTCTCTCTCTACTACAGCAGGTTAATGTCTCTCTCTCTCTACAACAGCAGGTTAATGTATCTCTCTCTCTACTACAGGAGGTTAATGTATCTCTCTCTCTACTACAGCAGGTTAATGTCTCTCTCTCTCTACTACAGCAGGTTAATGTCTCTCTCTCTACTACAGCAGGTTAATGTCTCTCTCTCTCTACTACAGCAGGTTAATGTCTCTCTCTCTCTACAACAGCAGGTTAATGTATCTCTCTCCCTACAACAGGAGGTTAATGTATCTCTCTCTACTACAGCAGGTTAATGTATCTCTCTACTACAGCAGGTTAATGTATCTCTCTCCCTACAACAGGAGGTTAATGTATCTCTCTCTCTACTACAGCAGGTTAATGTATCTCTCTCTCTACAACAGGAGGTTAATGTATCTCTCTCTCTACTACAGCAGGTTAATGTATCTCTCTCTCTACAACAGGAGGTTAATGTATCTCTCTCTCTACTACAGCAGGTTAATGTATCTCTCTCCCTACAACAGGAGGTTAATGTATCTCTCTTCCTACAACAGGAGGTTAATGTATCTCTCTCTCTACTACAGCAGCTTAATGTCTCTCTCCCTACAACAGGAGGTTAATGTATCTCTCTCTACTACAGCAGGTTAATGTCTCTCTCTCTCTCCCTACAACAGGAGGTTAATGTATCTCTCTCTACAACAGCAGGTTAATGTCTCTCTCTCTCTCTCTCTCTCTCTACTGCAGGTTAATGTCTCTCTCTCTCCACAAAAGCATGTTACTGTCTCTCTCTCTCTCTACTACAGCAGGTTAATGTCTCTCTCTCTCTCTACTACAGCAGGTTAATGTCTCTCTCTCTCTCTCTCTCTCTCTCTCTCTCTCTCTCTCTACTGCAGGTTAATGTCTCTCTCTCTCCACAAAAGCATGTTACTGTCTCTCTCTCTCTCTACTACAGCAGGTTAATGTCTCTCTCTCTCTCTCTCTCTCTCTCTCTCTCTCTCTCTCTCTCTCTCTCTCTCTCTCTCTCTCTCTCTCTCTCTACTGCAGGTTAATGTCTCTCTCTCTCCACAAAAGCATGTTACTGTCTCTCTCTCTCTCTACTACAGCAGGTTAATGTCTCTCTCTCTCTCTCTCTCTACTACAGCAGGTTAATGTCTCTCTCTCGCTCTCTACTACAGCAGGTTAATCTCTCTCTCTCTCTCTACTACAGCAGGTTAATCTCTCTCTCTCTCTCTCGCTCTCTCTCTCTCTCTCTACTACAGCAGGTTAATGTCTCTCTCTCTCTCTCTACTACAGCAGGTTAATGTCTCTCTCTCTCTCTCTCTACTACAGCAGGTTAATGTCTCTCTCTCTCTCTCTCTCTCTCTCTCTCTACTACAGCAGGTTAATGTCTCTCTCTCTACTACAGCATGTTAATGTCTCTCTCTCTCTCTCTCTCTACTACAGCAGGTTAATGTCTCTCTCTCTCTCTCTACTACAGCAGGTTAATGTCTCTCTCTCTCTCTCTCTCTCTACTACAGCAGGTTAATGTCTCTCTCTCTCTCTCTCTCTACTACATCAGGTTAATGTCTCTCTCTCTACTACAGCATGTTAATGTCTCTCTCTCTCTCTCTACTACAGCAGGTTAATGTCTCTCTCTCTACTACAGCATGTTAATGTCTCTCTCTCTCTCTCTACTACAGCAGGTTAATGTCTCTCTCTCTACTACAGCATGTTAATGTCTCTCTCTCTCTCTCTACTGCAGGTTAATGTCTCTCTCTCTACTGCAGGTTAATGTCTCTCTCTCTACTACAGCATGTTAATGTCTCTCTCTCTCTACTGCAGGTTAATGTCTCTCTCTCTACTACAGCATGTTAATGTCTCTCTCTCTCTCTACTACAGCAGGTTAATGTCTCTCTCTCTACTACAGCATGTTAATGTCTCTCTCTCTCTCTCTACTACAGCAGGTTAATGTCTCTCTCTCTACTACAGCATGTTAATGTCTCTCTCTCTCTCTACTACAGCAGGTTAATGTCTCTCTCTCTACTACAGCATGTTAATGTCTCTCTCTCTCTCTCTACTACAGCATGTTAATGTCTCTCTCTCTCTACTGCAGGTTAATGTCTCTCTCTCTACTACAGCATGTTAATGTCTCTCTCTCTCTCTCTACTACAGCAGGTTAATGTCTCTCTCTCTACTACAGCATGTTAATGTCTCTCTCTCTCTCTCTACTACAGCATGTTAATGTCTCTCTCTCTCTACTGCAGGTTAATGTCTCTCTCTCTACTACAGCATGTTAATGTCTCTCTCTCTCTCTCTACTACAGCAGGTTAATGTCTCTCTCTCTACTACAGCATGTTAATGTCTCTCTCTCTCTCTACAGCAGGTTAATGTCTCTCTCTCTACTACAGCATGTTAATGTCTCTCTCCCTCTCTACTACAGCAGGTTAATGTCTCTCTCTCTCTCTCTACAACAGCAGGTTAATGTCTCTCTCTCTACTACAGCAGGTTAATGTCTCTCTCTCTCTACAACAGCAGGTTAATGTCTCTCTCTCTCTACAACAGCAGGTTAATGTCTCTCTCTCTCTACAACAGCAGGTTAATGTCTCTCTCTCTCTACTACAGCAGGTTAATGTCTCTCTCTCTACTACAGCAGGTTAATGTCTCTCTCTCTCTACAACAGCATGTTACTGTCTCTCTCTCTCTCTCTCTCTCTCTCTACTACAGCAGGTTAATGTCTCTCTCTCTCTACAACAGCAGGTTAATGTATCTCTCTCTCTACTACAGGAGGTTAATGTATCTCTCTCTCTACTACAGCAGGTTAATGTCTCTCTCTCTCTACTACAGCAGGTTAATGTCTCTCTCTCTACTACAGCAGGTTAATGTCTCTCTCTCTCTACTACAGCAGGTTAATGTCTCTCTCTCTCTACAACAGCAGGTTAATGTATCTCTCTCCCTACAACAGGAGGTTAATGTATCTCTCTCTACTACAGCAGGTTAATGTATCTCTCTACTACAGCAGGTTAATGTATCTCTCTCCCTACAACAGGAGGTTAATGTATCTCTCTCTCTACTACAGCAGGTTAATGTATCTCTCTCCCTACAACAGGAGGTTAATGTATCTCTCTCTCTACTACAGCAGGTTAATGTATCTCTCTCTCTACAACAGGAGGTTAATGTATCTCTCTCTCTACTACAGCAGGTTAATGTATCTCTCTCCCTACAACAGGAGGTTAATGTATCTCTCTTCCTACAACAGGAGGTTAATGTATCTCTCTCTCTACTACAGCAGCTTAATGTCTCTCTCCCTACAACAGGAGGTTAATGTATCTCTCTCTACTACAGCAGGTTAATGTCTCTCTCTCTCTCCCTACAACAGGAGGTTAATGTATCTCTCTCTACAACAGCAGGTTAATGTCTCTCTCTCTCTCTCTCTCTACTGCAGGTTAATGTCTCTCTCTCTCCACAAAAGCATGTTACTGTCTCTCTCTCTCTCTACTACAGCAGGTTAATGTCTCTCTCTCTCTCTACTACAGCAGGTTAATCTCTCTCTCTCTCTCTCTCTCTCTCTCTCTCTCTCTCTCTCTCTCTCTCTCTCTACTGCAGGTTAATGTCTCTCTCTCTCCACAAAAGCATGTTACTGTCTCTCTCTCTCTCTACTACAGTAGGTTAATGTCTCTCTCTCTCTCTCTCTCTCTCTCTCTCTCTCTCTCTCTCTCTCTCTCTCTCTCTCTCTCTCTCTCTCTCTCTACTGCAGGTTAATGTCTCTCTCTCTCCACAAAAGCATGTTACTGTCTCTCTCTCTCTCTACTACAGCAGGTTAATGTCTCTCTCTCTCTCTCTCTCTACTACAGCAGGTTAATGTCTCTCTCTCGCTCTCTACTACAGCAGGTTAATCTCTCTCTCTCTCTCTCTACTACAGCAGGTTAATCTCTCTCTCTCTCTCTCTCGCTCTCTCTCTCTCTCTCTACTACAGCAGGTTAATGTCTCTCTCTCTCTCTACTACAGCAGGTTAATGTCTCTCTCTCTCTCTCTCTACTACAGCAGGTTAATGTCTCTCTCTCTCTCTCTCTCTACTACAGCAGGTTAATGTCTCTCTCTCTACTACAGCATGTTAATGTCTCTCTCTCTCTCTCTCTCTCTACTACAGCAGGTTAATGTCTCTCTCTCTCTCTCTCTACTACAGCAGGTTAATGTCTCTCTCTCTCTCTCTCTACTACAGCAGGTTAATGTCTCTCTCTCTCTCTCTCTCTCTACTACAGCAGGTTAATGTCTCTCTCTCTACTACAGCATGTTAATGTCTCTCTCTCTCTCTCTACTACAGCAGGTTAATGTCTCTCTCTCTACTACAGCATGTTAATGTCTCTCTCTCTCTCTCTACTACAGCAGGTTAATGTCTCTCTCTCTACTACAGCATGTTAATGTCTCTCTCTCTCTCTACTGCAGGTTAATGTCTCTCTCTCTCTACTGCAGGTTAATGTCTCTCTCTCTACTACAGCATGTTAATGTCTCTCTCTCTCTACTGCAGGTTAATGTCTCTCTCTCTACTACAGCATGTTAATGTCTCTCTCTCTCTCTCTACTACAGCAGGTTAATGTCTCTCTCTCTACTACAGCATGTTAATGTCTCTCTCTCTCTCTCTCTACTACAGCAGGTTAATGTCTCTCTCTCTACTACAGCATGTTAATGTCTCTCTCTCTCTCTCTACTACAGCAGGTTAATGTCTCTCTCTCTACTACAGCATGTTAATGTCTCTCTCTCTCTCTCTACTACAGCATGTTAATGTCTCTCTCTCTCTACTGCAGGTTAATGTCTCTCTCTCTACTACAGCATGTTAATGTCTCTCTCTCTCTCTCTACTACAGCAGGTTAATGTCTCTCTCTCTACTACAGCATGTTAATGTCTCTCTCTCTCTCTCTACTACAGCATGTTAATGTCTCTCTCTCTCTACTGCAGGTTAATGTCTCTCTCTCTACTACAGCATGTTAATGTCTCTCTCTCTCTCTCTACTACAGCAGGTTAATGTCTCTCTCTCTACTACAGCATGTTAATGTCTCTCTCTCTCTCTACAGCAGGTTAATGTCTCTCTCTCTACTACAGCATGTTAATGTCTCTCTCCCTCTCTACTACAGCAGGTTAATGTCTCTCTCTCGCTCTCTACTACAGCAGGTTAATGTCTCTCTCTCTCTCTCTCTCTCTCTCTCTCTCTCTCTCTCTCTCTCTCTCTCTCTCTCTCTCTCTCTCTCTCTCTCTCTCTCTACTACAGCAGGTTAATGTCTCTCTCTCTCTCTCTCTCTCTCTACTACAGCAGGTTAATGTCTCTCTCTCTCTCTCTACTACAGCAGGTTAATGTCTCTCTCTCTCTCTCTCTCTACTACAGCAGGTTAATGTCTCTCTCTCTCTCTCTCTCTACTACAGCAGGTTAATCTCTCTCTCTCTCTCTCTCTCTCTACTACAGCAGGTTAATGTCTCTCTCTCTCTCTCTCTCTCTCTCTACTACAGCAGGTTAATGTCTCTCTCTCTCTACAGCTCTCTCTCTCTCTACTACAGCAGGTTAATGTCTCTCTCTCTCTACTACAGCAGGTTAATGTCTCTCTCTCTCTACTACAGCATGTTAATGTCTCTCTCTCTACTGCAGGTTAATGTCTCTCTCTCTACTACAGCAGGTTAATGTCTCTCTCTCTACTACAGCAGGTTAATGTCTCTCTCTCTACTACAGCAGTTAATGTTCTCTCTCTCTCTACTGCAGGTTAATGTCTCTCTCTCTACTACAGCAGGTTAATGTCTCTCTCTCTCTACTGCAGGTTAATGTCTCTCTCTCTACTAAAGCATGTTAATGTCTCTCTCTCTCTCTCTACTACAGCAGGTTAATGTCTCTCTCTCTACTACAGCAGGTTAATGTCTCTCTCTCTCTACTGCAGGTTAATGTCTCTCTCTCTACTACAGCATGTTAATGTCTCTCTCTCTCTCTCTCTACTGCAGGTTAATGTCTCTCTCTCTACTACAGCAGGTTAATGTCTCTCTCTCTACTACAGCAGGTTAATGTCTCTCTCTCTCTCTCTGCAGGTTAATGTCTCTCTCTCTCTACAGCAGGTTAACTACAGCATGTTAATGTCTCTCTCTCTACTACAGCAGGTTAATGTCTCTCTCTCTCTACAGCATGTTAATGTCTCTCTCTCTACTACAGCAGGTTAATGTCTCTCTCTCTACTACAGCAGGTTAATGTCTCTCTCTCTCTCTCTCTCTCTACTACAGCATGTTAATGTCTCTCTCTCTACTACAGCATGTTAATGTCTCTCTCTCTACTACAGCAGGTTAATGTCTCTCTCTCTACTACAGCAGGTTAATGTCTCTCTCTCTACTACAGCATGTTAATGTCTCTCTCTCTCTCTCTACAGCAGGTTAATGTCTCTCTCTCTCTACAGCAGGTTAATGTCTCTCTCTCTCTACTACAGCATGTTAATGTCTCTCTCTCTCTACTACAGCATGTTAATGTCTCTCTCTCTCTACTACAGCATGTTAATGTCTCTCTCTCTCTACTACAGCATGTTAATGTCTCTCTCTCTCTACTACAGCATGTTAATGTCTCTCTCTCTCTCTCTACTGCAGGTTAATGTCTCTCTCTCTCTACTACAGCAGGTTAATGTCTCTCTCTCTCTCTCTACTACAGCAGGTTAATGTCTCTCTCTCTACTACAGCATGTTAATGTCTCTCTCTCTCTCTCTACTACAGCAGGTTAATGTCTCTCTCTCTACTACAGCAGGTTAATGTCTCTCTCTCTCTACTGCAGGTTAATGTCTCTCTCTCTACTACAGCATGTTAATGTCTCTCTCTCTCTCTCTCTCTCTCTCTCTACTGCAGGTTAATGTCTCTCTCTCTACTACAGCAGGTTAATGTCTCTCTCTCTCTACAGCAGGTTAATGTCTCTCTCTCTACTACAGCAGGTTAATGTCTCTCTCTCTCTACTGCAGGTTAATGTCTCTCTCTCTACTACAGCATGTTAATGTCTCTCTCTCTCTACAGCAGGTTAATGTCTCTCTCTCTACTACAGCATGTTAATGTCTCTCTCTCTCTACTACAGCAGGTTAATGTCTCTCTCTCTACTACAGCATGTTAATGTCTCTCTCTCTACTACAGCAGGTTAATGTCTCTCTCTCTACTACAGCATGTTAATGTCTCTCTCTCCACAAAAGGTTAATGTCTCTCTCTCTACTACAGCATGTTAATGTCTCTCTCTCTCTCTACTGCAGGTTAATGTCTCTCTCTCTACTACAGCATGTTAATGTCTCTCTCTCTCTCTACTACAGCAGGTTAATGTCTCTCTCTCTCTCTACAGCAGGTTAATGTCTCTCTCTCTCTACTGCAGGTTAATGTCTCTCTCTCTACTACAGCATGTTAATGTCTCTCTCTCTCTCTACAGCATGTTAATGTCTCTCTCTCTACTACAGCATGTTAATGTCTCTCTCTCTCTACAGCAGGTTAATGTCTCTCTCTCTCTACAGCATGTTAATGTCTCTCTCTCTACTACAGCATGTTAATGTCTCTCTCTCTACTACAGCATGTTAATGTCTCTCTCTCTACTACAGCATGTTAATGTCTCTCTCTCTCTCTCTACTACAGCAGGTTAATGTCTCTCTCTCTCTCTACTACAGCAGGTTAATGTCTCTCTCTCTACTACAGCATGTTAATGTCTCTCTCTCTCATGTTAATGTCTCTCTACTAGCAGCATGTTAATGTCTCTCTCTCTCTCTCTCTCTACAGCATGTTAATGTCTCTCTCTCTCTACTACAGCATGTTAATCTCTCTCTCTCTCTCTACTACAGCATGTTAATGTCTCTCTCTCTCTCTACTACAGCAGGTTAATGTCTCTCTCTCTCTACAGCAGGTTAATGTCTCTCTCTCTCTACTACAGCAGGTTAATGTCTCTCTCTCTCTCTCTCTCTCTACTACAGCAGGTTAATCTCTCTCTCTCTCTCTCTCTCTATCTCTCTCTCTCTCTCTCTCTACAGCAGGTTAATGTCTCTCTCTCTCTCTACTACAGCAGGTTAATGTCTCTCTCTCTCTCTCTCTACTACAGCAGGTTAATGTCTCTCTCTATCTCTCTCTACTACAGCAGGTTAATGTCTCTCTCTCTCTCTCTCTACTAAAGCAGGTTAATGTCTCTCTCTCTCTCTACTACAGCAGGTTAATGTCTCTATCTCTCTCTACTACAGCAGGTTAATGTCTCTCTCTCTCTCTCTCTACTACAGCAGGTTAATGTCTCTCTCTCTCTACTACAGCAGGTTAATGTCTCTCTCTCTCTCTCTACTACAGCAGGTTAATGTCTCTCTCTCTCTCTACTACAGCAGGTTAATGTCTCTCTCTCTCTACTACAGCAGGTTCTCTCTCTCTCTCTACTACAGCAGGTTAATGTCTCTCTCTCTCTACTACAGCAGGTTAATGTCTCTCTCTCTACTACAGCAGGTTAATGTCTCTCTCTCTCTCTCTCTCTACTACAGCAGGTTAATGTCTCTCTCGCTCTCTACTACAGCAGGTTAATGTCTCTCTCTCTCTACTACAGCAGGTTAATGTCTCTCTCTCTCTCTACTACAGCAGGTTAATGTCTCTCTCTCTCTTTACTACAACAGGTTAATGTCTCTCTCTCTACTACAGCAGGTTAATGTCTCTCTCTACTACAGCAGGTTAATGTCTCTCTCCCTACAACAGGAGGTTAATGTATCTCTCTCTACTCTCTCTCTCTCTCCCTACAACAGGAGGTTAATGTATCTCTCTCTCCACAACAGCATGTTAATGTCTCTCTCTCTCTACTACAGGAGGTTAATGTCTCTCTCTCTCTACAACAGCAGTTAATGTATCTCTCTCTCTACTACAGGAGGTTAATGTATCTCTCTCTACTACAGCAGGTTAATGTCTCTCTCTCTACTACAGCTCTCTCTCTCTACAGCAGGTTAATGTCTCTCTCTCTCTACTCTCTCTCTCTCTACTACAGCAGGTTAATGTCTCTCTCTCTACTACAGCAGGTTAAATGTCAGGTTAATGTCTCTCTCTCTACAGCAGGTTAATGTCTCTCTCTCTACTACAGCAGGTTAATGTCTCTCTCTCTCTACTACAGCAGGTTAATGTCTCTCTCTCTACTACAGCAGGTTAATGTCTCTCTCTCTCTACAACAGCAGGTTAATGTCTCTCTCTCTCTACAACAGCAGGTTAATGTCTCTCTCTCTCTACAACAGCAGGTTAATGTCTCTCTCTCTCTACTACAGCAGGTTAATGTCTCTCTCTCTACTACAGCAGGTTAATGTCTCTCTCTCTCTACAACAGCATGTTACTGTCTCTCTCTCTCTCTACTACAGCAGGTTAATGTCTCTCTCTCTCTACAACAGCAGGTTAATGTATCTCTCTCTCTACTACAGGAGGTTAATGTATCTCTCTCTCTACTACAGCAGGTTAATGTCTCTCTCTCTCTACTACAGCAGGTTAATGTCTCTCTCTCTACTACAGCAGGTTAATGTCTCTCTCTCTCTACTACAGCAGGTTAATGTCTCTCTCTCTCTACAACAGCAGGTTAATGTATCTCTCTCCCTACAACAGGAGGTTAATGTATCTCTCTCTACTACAGCAGGTTAATGTATCTCTCTCTACTACAGCAGGTTAATGTATCTCTCTCCCTACAACAGGAGGTTAATGTATCTCTCTCTCTACTACAGCAGGTTAATGTATCTCTCTCCCTACAACAGGAGGTTAATGTATCTCTCTCTCTACTACAGCAGGTTAATGTATCTCTCTCTCTACAACAGGAGGTTAATGTATCTCTCTCTCTACTACAGCAGGTTAATGTATCTCTCTCCCTACAACAGGAGGTTAATGTATCTCTCTTCCTACAACAGGAGGTTAATGTATCTCTCTCTCTACTACAGCAGGTTAATGTCTCTCTCCCTACAACAGGAGGTTAATGTATCTCTCTCTACTACAGCAGGTTAATGTCTCTCTCTCTCTCCCTACAACAGGAGGTTAATGTATCTCTCTCTACAACAGCAGGTTAATGTCTCTCTCTCTCTCTCTCTCTCTACTGCAGGTTAATGTCTCTCTCTCTCCACAAAAGCATGTTACTGTCTCTCTCTCTCTCTACTACAGCAGGTTAATGTCTCTCTCTCTCTCTACTACAGCAGGTTAATGTCTCTCTCTCTCTCTCTCTCTCTCTCTCTCTCTCTCTCTCTCTCTACTGCAGGTTAATGTCTCTCTCTCTCCACAAAAGCATGTTACTGTCTCTCTCTCTCTCTACTACAGCAGGTTAATGTCTCTCTCTCTCTCTCTCTCTCTCTCTCTCTCTCTCTACTGCAGGTTAATGTCTCTCTCTCTCTCTCAGGTTAAGCATGTCTCTCTCTCTCTCTCTCTACTACAGCAGGTTAATGTCTCTCTCTCTCTACTACAGCAGGTTAATGTCTCTCTCTCTCTCTACTACAGCAGGTTAATGTCTCTCTCTCTCTCTACTACAGCAGGTTAATCTCTCTCTCTCTCTCTCTCTCTCTCTCTAGCAGGTTAATGTCTCTCTCTCTCCTCTACTACAGCAGGTTAATGTCTCTCTCTCTCTCTACTACAGCAGGTTAATGTCTCTCTCTCTCTCTCTACTACAGCAGGTTAATGTCTCTCTCTCTCTCTCTACTACAGCAGGTTAATGTCTCTCTCTCTCTCTCTACTACAGCAGGTTAATCTCTCTCTCTCTCTCTCTCTCTACTACAGCAGGTTAATGTCTCTCTCTCTCTCTCTCTACTACAGCAGGTTAATGTTAATCTCTCTCTCTCTCTCTCTACTACAGCAGGTTAATGTCTCTCTCTCTCTCTCTCTCTCTACTACAGCAGGTTAATGTCTCTCTCTACTACAGCAGGTTAATGTCTCTCTCTCTACTACAGCATGTTAATGTCTCTCTCTCTCTCTCTCTCTCTACTACAGCAGGTTAATGTCTCTCTCTCTCTCTCTACTACAGCAGGTTAATGTCTCTCTCTCTCTACTACAGCAGGTTAATGTCTCTCTCTCTCTCTCTCTCTACTACAGCAGGTTAATGTCTCTCTCTCTACTACAGCATGTTAATGTCTCTCTCTCTCTCTCTACTACAGCAGGTTAATGTCTCTCTCTCTACTACAGCATGTTAATGTCTCTCTCTCTCTCTACTACAGCAGGTTAATGTCTCTCTCTCTACTACAGCATGTTAATGTCTCTCTCTCTCTCTACTGCAGGTTAATGTCTCTCTCTCTCTACTGCAGGTTAATGTCTCTCTCTCTACTACAGCATGTTAATGTCTCTCTCTCTCTACTGCAGGTTAATGTCTCTCTCTCTACTACAGCATGTTAATGTCTCTCTCTCTCTCTACTACAGCAGGTTAATGTCTCTCTCTCTACTACAGCATGTTAATGTCTCTCTCTCTCTCTCTACTACAGCAGGTTAATGTCTCTCTCTCTACTACAGCATGTTAATGTCTCTCTCTCTCTCTCTACTACAGCAGGTTAATGTCTCTCTCTCTACTACAGCATGTTAATGTCTCTCTCTCTCTCTCTACTACAGCATGTTAATGTCTCTCTCTCTCTACTGCAGGTTAATGTCTCTCTCTCTACTACAGCATGTTAATGTCTCTCTCTCTCTCTCTACTACAGCAGGTTAATGTCTCTCTCTCTACTACAGCATGTTAATGTCTCTCTCTCTCTCTACTACAGCATGTTAATGTCTCTCTCTCTCTACTGCAGGTTAATGTCTCTCTCTCTACTACAGCATGTTAATGTCTCTCTCTCTCTCTCTACTACAGCAGGTTAATGTCTCTCTCTACTACAGCATGTTAATGTCTCTCTCTCTCTACAGCAGGTTAATGTCTCTCTCTCTACTACAGCATGTTAATGTCTCTCTCCTCTCTACTACAGCAGGTTAATGTCTCTCTCTCTCTCTACTACAGCAGGTTAATGTCTCTCTCTCTCTCTCTCTCTCTCTCTCTCTCTCTCTCTCTCTCTCTCTACAGCAGGTTAATCTCTCTCTCTCTACTACAGCAGGTTAATGTCTCTCTCTCTCTCTCTCTCTCTCTACTACAGCAGGTTAATGTCTCTCTCTCTCTCTCTCTCTCTACTACAGCAGGTTAATGTCTCTCTCTCTCTCTCTACTACAGCAGGTTAATGTCTCTCTCTCTCTCTCTCTCTACTACAGCAGGTTAATGTCTCTCTCTCTCTCTCTCTACTACAGCAGGTTAATGTCTCTCTCTCTCTCTCTCTCTCTCTACTACAGCAGGTTAATGTCTCTCTCTCTACTACAGCATGTTAATGTCTCTCTCTCTCTCTCTACTACAGCAGGTTAATGTCTCTCTCTCTACTACAGCATGTTAATGTCTCTCTCTCTCTACTACAGCAGGTTAATGTCTCTCTCTCTACTACAGCATGTTAATGTCTCTCTCTCTCTCTCTACTACAGCATGTTAATGTCTCTCTACTGCAGGTTAATGTCTCTCTCTCTACTACAGCATGTTAATGTCTCTCTCTCTCTCTCTACTACAGCAGGTTAATGTCTCTCTCTCTACTACAGCATGTTAATGTCTCTCTCTCTCTCTCTACTACAGCATGTTAATGTCTCTCTCTCTACTACAGCAGGTTAATGTCTCTCTCTCTACTACAGCATGTTAATGTCTCTCTCTCTCTCTACTACAGCAGGTTAATGTCTCTCTCTCTACTACAGCATGTTAATGTCTCTCTCTCTCTCTACAGCAGGTTAATGTCTCTCTCTCTACTACAGCATGTTAATGTCTCTCTCCTCTCTACTACAGCAGGTTAATGTCTCTCTCTCGCTCTCTACTACAGCAGGTTAATGTCTCTCTCTCTCTCTCTCTCTCTCTCTCTACTCTCTGTTAATGTCTCTCTCTCTCTCTCTCTCTACAGCAGGTTTCTCTCTCTCTCTACTACAGCAGGTTAATGTCTCTCTCTCTCTCTCTCTCTACAGGTTAATGTCTCTCTCTCTACTACAGCAGGTTAATGTCTCTCTCTCTCTCTCTACTACAGCAGGTTAATGTCTCTCTCTCTCTCTACTACAGCAGGTTAATGTCTCTCTCTCTACTACAGCAGGTTAATGTCTCTCTCTCTCTCTCTACTACAGCAGGTTAATCTCTCTACTACAGCATGTTAATGTCTCTCTCTCTCTCTACTACAGCAGGTTAATGTCTCTCTCTCTCTACTGCAGGTTAATGTCTCTCTCTCTACTACAGCATGTTAATGTCTCTCTCTCTCTCTACTGCAGGTTAATGTCTCTCTCTCTACTACAGCAGGTTAATGTCTCTCTCTCTATTACAGCAGGTTAATGTCTCTCTCTCTACTACAGCATGTTAATGTCTCTCTCTCTCTCTACTGCAGGTTAATGTCTCTCTCTCTACTACAGCAGGTTAATGTCTCTCTCTCTCTACTGCAGGTTAATGTCTCTCTCTCTACTAAAGCATGTTAATGTCTCTCTCTCTCTCTCTACTACAGCAGGTTAATGTCTCTCTCTCTACTACAGCAGGTTAATGTCTCTCTCTCTCTACTGCAGGTTAATGTCTCTCTCTCTACTACAGCATGTTAATGTCTCTCTCTCTCTCTCTCTCTCTCTACTGCAGGTTAATGTCTCTCTCTCTACTACAGCAGGTTAATGTCTCTCTCTCTACTACAGCAGGTTAATGTCTCTCTCTCTCTCTACTGCAGGTTAATGTCTCTCTCTCTCTACTGCAGGTTAATGTCTCTCTCTCTACTACAGCATGTTAATGTCTCTCTCTCTCTACAGCATGTTAATGTCTCTCTCTCTACTACAGCATGTTAATGTCTCTCTCTCTACTACAGCAGGTTAATGTCTCTCTCTCTCTCTACAGCATGTTAATGTCTCTCTCTCTACTACAGCATGTTAATGTCTCTCTCTCTACTACAGCATGTTAATGTCTCTCTCTCCACAAAAGCATGTTAATGTCTCTCTCTCTACTACAGCATGTTAATGTCTCTCTCTCTCTCTCTACTGCAGGTTAATGTCTCTCTCTCTACTACAGCATGTTAATGTCTCTCTCTCTCTCTCTCTACTACAGCATGTTAATGTCTCTCTCTCTCTACAGCAGGTTAATGTCTCTCTCTCTCTACTACAGCAGGTTAATGTCTCTCTCTCTCTCTCTCTCTACTACAGCATGTTAATGTCTCTCTCTCTCTCTACAGCATGTTAATGTCTCTCTCTCTCTACAGCATGTTAATGTCTCTCTCTCTCTACTGCAGGTTAATGTCTCTCTCTCTACTACAGCATGTTAATGTCTCTCTCTCTACTACAGCATGTTAATGTCTCTCTCTCTCTCTCTCTACTACAGCAGGTTAATGTCTCTCTCTCTCTCTCTCTACTACACAGGTTAATGCTCTCTCTCTACTACAGCAGGTTAATGTCTCTCTCTCTCTCTACTACAGCAGGTTAATGTCTCTATCTCTCTCTACTACAGCAGGTTAATGTCTCTCTCTCTCTCTCTACTACAGCAGGTTAATGTCTCTCTCTCTCTCTACTACAGCAGGTTAATGTCTCTCTCTCTCTCTACTACAGCAGGTTAATGTATCTCTCTACTACAGCAGGTTAATGTCTCTCTCTCTCTCTCTACTACAGCAGGTTAATGTCTCTCTCTCTCTACTACAGCAGGTTAATGTCTCTCTCTCTCTACTACAGCAGGTTAATGTCTCTCTCTCTCTCTACTACAGCAGGTTAATGTCTCTCTCTCTACTACAGCAGGTTAATGTCTCTCTCTCTTCTACAGCAGGTAAATGTCTCTCGCTCGCTCTCTACTACAGCAGGTTAATGTCTCTCGCTCGCTCTCTACTACAGCAGGTTAATGTCTCTCTCTCTCTCTCTACTACAGCAGGTTAATGTCTCTCTCTCTTTACTACAACAGGTTAATGTCTCTCTCTTCCTACAACAGGAGGTTAATGTATCTCTCTCTCTACTACAGCAGGTTAATGTCTCTCTCCCTACAACAGGAGGTTAATGTATCTCTCTCTACTACAGCAGGTTAATGTCTCTCTCTCTCTACTACAGCAGGTTAATGTCTCTCTCTCTCTACAAAAGCATGTTAATGTCTCTCTCTCTCTCTACTACAGCAGGTTAATGTCTCTCTCTCTCTACAACAGCAGGTTAATGTCTCTCTCTCTACTACAGCAGGTTAATGTCTCTCTCTCTCTACTACAGCAGGTTAATGTCTCTCTCTCTCTACTACAGCAGGTTAATGTCTCTCTCTCTACTACAGCAGGTTAATGTCTCTCTCTCTCTACAACAGCAGGTTAATGTCTCTCTCTCTCTACAGCAGGTTAATGTCTCTCTCTCTCTCTCTACTACAGCAGGTTAATGTCTCTCTCTCTACTACAGCAGGTTAATGTCTCTCTCTCTACTACAGCAGGTTAATGTCTCTCTCTCTACTACAGCAGGTTAATGTCTCTCTCTCTACTACAGCAGGTTAATGTCTCTCTCTCTCTACTACAGCATGTTAATGTCTCTCTCTCTACTACAGCAGGTTAATGTCTCTCTCTCTCTACTACAGCAGGTTAATGTCTCTCTACTACAGCAGGTTAATGTCTCTCTCTCTCTACTACTGCAGGTTAATGTCTCTCTCTCTCTACTACAGCATGTTAATGTCTCTCTCTCTACTACAGCAGGTTAATGTCTCTCTCTCTCTACTACAGCAGGTTAATGTCTCTCTCTGTCTCTACTACAGCATGTTAATGTCTCTCTCTCTCTACAACAGCAGGTTAATGTATCTCTCTCTCTACTACAGGAGGTTAATGTCTCTCTCTCTCTACTACAGCAGGTTAATGTCTCTCTCTCTCTACTACAGCAGGTTAATGTCTCTCTCTCTACTACAGCAGGTTAATGTCTCTCTCTCTCTACTACAGCAGGTTAATGTCTCTCTCTCTCTACTACAGCAGGTTAATGTCTCTCTCTCCCTACAACAGCAGGTTAATGTATCTCTCTCTACTACAGCAGGTTAATGTCTCTCTCTCTACTACAGCAGGTTAATGTATCTCTCTCCCTACAACAGCAGGTTAATGTATCTCTCTCTCTACTACAGCAGGTTAATGTATCTCTCCCTACAACAGGATGTTAATGTATCTCTCTCTCTACTACAGCAGGTTAATGTATCTCTCTCTCTCTACAACAGGAGGTTAATGTATCTCTCTCTCTACTACAGCAGGTTAATGTCTCTCTCCCTACAACAGGAGGTTAATGTATCTCTCTTCCTACAACAGGAGGTTAATGTATCTCTCTCTCTACTACAGCAGGTTAATGTCTCTCCCTACAACAGGAGGTTAATGTATCTCTCTCTACTACAGCAGGTTAATGTCTCTCTCTCTCCCTACAACAGGAGGTTAATGTATCTCTCTCTCTACAACAGCAGGTTAATGTCTCTCTCTCTCTCTCTCTCTACTGCAGGTTAATGTCTCTCTCTCTCCACAAAAGCATGTTACTGTCTCTCTCTCTCTACTACAGCAGGTTAATGTCTCTCTCTCTCTCTACTACAGCAGGTTAATCTCTCTCTCTCTCTCTCTCTCTCTCTCTCTCTCTCTCTACTGCAGGTTAATGTCTCTCTCTCTCCACAAAAGCATGTTACTGTCTCTCTCTCTCTCTACTACAGCAGGTTAATGTCTCTCTCTCTCTCTCTCTCTCTAATCTCTCTCTCTCTCTACTACTGCAGGTTAATGTCTCTCTCTCTCACACTAAAGCAGGTTAATGTCTCTCTCTCTCTCTACTACAGCAGGTTAATGTCTCTCTCTCTCTCTACTACAGCAGGTTAATGTCTCTCTCTCTCTCTCTACTACAGCAGGTTAATGTCTCTCTCTCTCTCTACTACAGCAGGTTAATCTCTCTCTCTCTCTCTCTACTACAGCAGGTTAATGTCTCTCTCTCTCTCTCTCTACTACAGCAGGTTAATCTCTCTCTCTCTCTCTCTCTCTCACTCTCTCTCTCTCTCTCTCTCTACTACAGCAGGTTAATGTCTCTCTCTCTACTACAGCATGTTAATCTCTCTCTCTCTCTCTCTACTACAGCAGGTTAATCTCTCTCTCTCTACTACAGCAGGTTAATGTCTCTCTCTCTCTCTCTACTACAGCAGGTTAATGTCTCTCTCTCTCTCTCTACTACAGCAGGTTAATGTCTCTCTCTCTACTACAGCATGTTAATGTCTCTCTCTCTCTCTCTACTACAGCAGGTTAATGTCTCTCTCTCTACTACAGCATGTTAATGTCTCTCTCTCTCTCTCTACTACAGCAGGTTAATGTCTCTCTCTCTACTACAGCATGTTAATGTCTCTCTCTCTCTCTACTGCAGGTTAATGTCTCTCTCTCTCTACTGCAGGTTAATGTCTCTCTCTCTACTACAGCATGTTAATTAATCTCTCTCTCTACTGCAGGTTAATGTCTCTCTCTCTACTACAGCATGTTAATGTCTCTCTCTCTCTCTCTACTACAGCAGGTTAATGTCTCTCTCTCTCTCTCTACTACAGCATGTTAATGTCTCTCTCTCTACTACAGCATGTTAATGTCTCTCTCTCTCTACTACAGCAGGTTAATGTCTCTCTCTCTCTCTACTACAGCATGTTAATGTCTCTCTCTCTCTCTACTACAGCATGTTAATGTCTCTCTCTCTACTACAGCATGTTAATGTCTCTCTCTCTACTACAGCATGTTAATGTCTCTCTCTCTCTCTCTACTACAGCAGGTTAATGTCTCTCTCTCTACTACAGCATGTTAATGTCTCTCTCTCTCTCTCTACTACAGCATGTTAATGTCTCTACTGCAGGTTAATGTCTCTCTCTCTACTACAGCATGTTAATGTCTCTCTCTCTCTCTCTACTACAGCAGGTTAATGTCTCTCTCTCTACTACAGCATGTTAATGTCTCTCTCTCTCTCTACAGCAGGTTAATGTCTCTCTCTCTACTACAGCATGTTAATGTCTCTCTCCGTCTCTACTACAGCAGGTTAATGTCTCTCTCTCGCTCTCTACTACAGCAGGTTAATGTCTCTCTCTCTCTCTCTCTCTCTCTCTCTCTCTCTCTCTCTACTACAGCAGGTTAATCTCTCTCTCTCTCTCTCTACTACATGCAGGTTAATGTCTCTCTCTCTCTACAGCAGGTTAATCTCTCTCTCTCTTAATGTTAATGTCTCTCTCTCTCTCTCTACTACAGCAGGTTAATGTCTCTCTCTCTCTCTCTCTCTACTACAGCAGGTTAATGTCTCTCTCTCTCTACTACAGCAGGTTAATGTCTCTCTCTCTCTCTCTCTCTCTACTACAGCAGGTTAATGTCTCTCTCTCTACTACAGCATGTTAATGTCCTCTCTCTCTCTCTACTACAGCAGGTTAATGTCTCTCTCTCTCTACTGCAGGTTAATGTCTCTCTCTCTACTACAGCATGTTAATGTCTCTCTCTCTCTCTACTGCAGGTTAATGTCTCTCTCTCTACTACAGCAGGTTAATGTCTCTCTCTCTACTACAGCAGGTTAATGTCTCTCTCTCTACTACAGCATGTTAATGTCTCTCTCTCTCTCTACTGCAGGTTAATGTCTCTCTCTCTACTACAGCAGGTTAATGTCTCTCTCTCTCTACTGCAGGTTAATGTCTCTCTCTCTACTAAAGCATGTTAATGTCTCTCTCTCTCTCTCTACTACAGCAGGTTAATGTCTCTCTCTCTACTACAGCAGGTTAATGTCTCTCTCTCTCTACTGCAGGTTAATGTCTCTCTCTCTACTACAGCATGTTAATGTCTCTCTCTCTCTCTCTCTACTGCAGGTTAATGTCTCTCTCTCTACTACAGCAGGTTAATGTCTCTCTCTCTACTACAGCAGGTTAATGTCTCTCTCTCTCTCTACTGCAGGTTAATGTCTCTCTCTCTCTACTGCAGGTTAATGTCTCTCTCTCTACTACAGCATGTTAATGTCTCTCTCTCTCTACAGCATGTTAATGTCTCTCTCTCTACTACAGCATGTTAATGTCTCTCTCTCTACTACAGCAGGTTAATGTCTCTCTCTCTCTCTACAGCATGTTAATGTCTCTCTCTCTACTACAGCATGTTAATGTCTCTCTCTCTACTACAGCATGTTAATGTCTCTCTCTCCACAAAAGCATGTTAATGTCTCTCTCTCTACTACAGCATGTTAATGTCTCTCTCTCTCTCTCTACTGCAGGTTAATGTCTCTCTCTCTACTACAGCATGTTAATGTCTCTCTCTCTCTCTCTCTACTACAGCATGTTAATGTCTCTCTCTCTCTACTACAGCATGTTAATGTCTCTCTCTCTCTCTACTGCAGGTTTAATGTCTCTCTCTCTCTCTCTACTACAGCATGTTAATGTCTCTCTCTCTCTCTCTCTACTACAGCATGTTAATGTCTCTCTCTCTCTCTACAGCATGTTAATGTCTCTCTCTCTCTACTGCAGGTTTAATGTCTCTCTCTCTCTCTCTACTACAGCATGTTAATCTCTCTCTCTCTCTCTCTCTCTCTCTCTCTCTCTCTCTCTCTCTCTACTACAGCAGGTTAATGTCTCTCTCTCTCTCTACTACAGCAGGTTAATGTCTCTCTCTCTCTCTCTCTACTACAGCAGGTTAATGTCTCTCTCTCTCTCTACTACAGCAGGTTAATGTCTCTCTCTCTCTACTACAGCAGGTTAATGTCTCTCTCTCTACTACAGCAGGTTAATGTCTCTCTCTCTCTCTACTACAGCAGGTTAATGTCTCTCTCTCTCTACTACAGCAGGTTAATGTCTCTCTCTCTCTCTCTACTACAGCAGGTTAATGTCTCTCTCTCTCTACTACAGCAGGTTAATGTCTCTCTCTCTCTCTCTCTACTACAGCAGGTTAATGTCTCTCTCTCTCTCATGTTAACTACTACAGCAGGTTAATGTCTCTCTCTCTACTACAGCATGTTAATGTCTCTCTCTCTCTCTCTCTACTACAGCAGGTTAATGTCTCTCTCTCTACTACAGCAGGTTAATGTCTCTCTCTCTCTACTACAGCAGGTTAATGTCTCTCTCTCTACTACAGCATGTTAATGTCTCTCTCTCTCTCTCTACTACAGCAGGTTAATGTCTCTCTCTCTCTACAGCAGGTTAATGTCTCTCTCTCTACTACAGCAGGTTAATGTCTCTCTCTCTACTACAGCAGGTTAATGTCTCTCTCTCTCTCTACTACAGCAGGTTAATGTCTCTCTCTCTACTACAGCAGGTTAATGTCTCTCTCTCTACTACAGCAGGTTAATGTCTCTCTCTCTCTACTGCAGGTTAATGTCTCTCTCTCTCTACTACAGCAGGTTAATGTCTCTCTCTCTACTACAGCAGGTTAATGTCTCTCTCTCTCTACAGCATGTTAATGTCTCTCTCTCTACTACAGCAGGTTAATGTCTCTCTCTCTACTACAGCAGGTTAATGTCTCTCTCTCTCTCTCTACAGCATGTTAATGTCTCTCTCTCTACTACAGCATGTTAATGTCTCTCTCTCTACTACAGCATGTTAATGTCTCTCTCTCACTACAGCATGTTAATGTCTCTCTCTACTACAGCATGTTAATGTCTCTCTCTCTCTCTACTACAGCAGGTTAATGTCTCTCTCTCTCTCTCTACTACAGCATGTTAATGTCTCTCTCTCTCTCTCTCTACTACAGCATGTTAATGTCTCTCTCTCTCTACTACAGCATGTTAATGTCTCTCTCTCTCTCTACTGCAGGTTTAATGTCTCTCTCTCTCTCTCTACTACAGCATGTTAATGTCTCTCTCTCTCTCTCTACTACAGCATGTTAATGTCTCTCTCTCTCTCTACAGCATGTTAATGTCTCTCTCTCTACTGCAGGTTTAATGTCTCTCTCTCTACTACAGCATGTTAATCTCTCTCTCTCTCTCTCTTCTCTCTCTCTCTCTCTCTACTCAGGTTAATCTCTCTCTCTCTCTCTACTACAGCAGGTTAATGTCTCTCTCTCTCTCTCTACTACAGCAGGTTAATGTCTCTCTCTCTCTCTACTACAGCAGGTTAATGTCTCTCTCTCTCTACTACAGCAGGTTAATGTCTCTCTCTCTCTACTACAGCAGGTTAATGTCTCTCTCTCTCTCTACTACAGCAGGTTAATGTCTCTCTCTCTCTACTACAGCAGGTTAATGTCTCTCTCTCTCTCTACTACAGCAGGTTAATGTCTCTCTCTACTACAGCAGGTTAATGTCTCTCTCTCTCTCTCTACTACAGCAGGTTAATGTCTCTCTCTCTCTCTCTCTCTACTACAGCAGGTTAATGTCTCTCTCTCTCTACTACAGCAGGTTAATGTCTCTCTCTCTCTCTCTCTCTACTACAGCAGGTTAATGTCTCTCTCTCTACTACAGCAGGTTAATGTCTCTCTCTCTCTACTACAGCAGGTTAATGTCTCTCTCTCTACAGCAGGTTAATGTCTCTCTCTCTACTACAGCATGTTAATGTCTCTCTCTCTCTCTACTGCAGGTTAATGTCTCTCTCTCTACTACAGCAGGTTAATGTCTCTCTCTCTCTACTACAGCAGGTTAATGTCTCTCTCTCTACTACAGCAGGTTAATGTCTCTCTCTCTCTACTACAGCAGGTTAATGTCTCTCTCTCTACTACAGCAGGTTAATGTCTCTCTCTCTCTACAGCAGGTTAATGTCTCTCTCTCTACTACAGCATGTTAATGTCTCTCTCTCTCTCTCTACTACAGCAGGTTAATGTCTCTCTCTCTACTACAGCAGGTTAATGTCTCTCTCTCTCTACAGCAGGTTAATGTCTCTCTCTCTACTACAGCATGTTAATGTCTCTCTCTCTCTCTCTACTGCAGGTTAATGTCTCTCTCTCTACTACAGCAGGTTAATGTCTCTCTCTCTACTACAGCAGGTTAATGTCTCTCTCTCTACTACAGCAGGTTAATGTCTCTCTCTCTCTACTGCAGGTTAATGTCTCTCTCTCTACTACAGCATGTTAATGTCTCTCTCTCTCTCTCTACTACAGCAGGTTAATGTCTCTCTCTCTACTACAGCAGGTTAATGTCTCTCTCTCTCTACTACAGCAGGTTAATGTCTCTCTCTCTACTACAGCATGTTAATGTCTCTCTCTCTACTACAGCAGGTTAATGTCTCTCTCTCCACTACAGCATGTTAATGTCTCTCTCTCTACTACAGCATGTTAATGTCTCTCTCTCTCTCTACTGCAGGTTAATGTCTCTCTCTCTACTACAGCATGTTAATGTCTCTCTCTCTCTACTACAGCATGTTAATGTCTCTCTCTCTCTCTACTGCAGGTTAATGTCTCTCTCTCTCTCTACTACAGCATGTTCTCTCATGTTAATGTCTCTCTCTCTCTACAGCATGTTAATGTCTCTCTCTCTCTCTACAGCAGGTTTAATGTCTCTCTCTCTCTCTCTACTACAGCATGTTAATCTCTCTCTCTCTCTCTTCTCTCTCTCTCTCTCTCTCTCTCTCTCTCTCTCTCTCAGGTTCTCTCTCTCTCTCTACTACAGCAGGTTAATGTCTCTCTCTCTCTCTACTACAGCAGGTTAATGTCTCTCTCTCTCTCTCTCTCTACTACAGCAGGTTAATGTCTCTCTCTCTCTCTCTACAGCAGGTTAATGTCTCTCTCTCTCTCTACTACAGCAGGTTAATGTCTCTCTCTCTACTACAGCAGGTTAATGTCTCTCTCTCTCTCTCTCTACTACAGCAGGTTAATGTCTCTCTCTCTCTCTACTACAGCAGGTTAATGTCTCTCTCTCTCTCTACTACAGCAGGTTAATGTCTCTCTCTCTCTACTACAGCAGGTTAATGTCTCTCTCTCTACTACAGCAGGTTAATGTCTCTCTCTCTACTACAGCAGGTTAATGTCTCTCTCTCTACTACAGCAGGTTAATGTCTCTCTCTCTCTACTACAGCAGGTTAATGTCTCTCTCTCTCTACTACAGCAGGTTAATGTCTCTCTCTCTCTCTCTACTACAGCAGGTTAATGTCTCTCTCTCTTTACTACAACAGGTTAATGTCTCTCTCTCTCTACTGCAGGTTAATGTCTCTCTCTCTACTAAAGCATGTTAATGTCTCTCTCTATCTCTCTACTACAGCAGGTTAATGTCTCTCTCTCTACTACAGCAGGTTAATGTCTCTCTCTCTCTACTGCAGGTTAATGTCTCTCTCTCTACTACAGCATGTTAATGTCTCTCTCTCTCTCTCTCTACTGCAGGTTAATGTCTCTCTCTCTACTACAGCAGGTTAATGTCTCTCTCTCTACTACAGCAGGTTAATGTCTCTCTCTCTACTACAGCAGGTTAATGTCTCTCTCTCTCTACTACAGCAGGTTAATGTCTCTCTCTCTACTACAGCATGTTAATGTCTCTCTCTCTCTACAGCATGTTAATGTCTCTCTCTCTACTACAGCATGTTAATGTCTCTCTCTCTACTACAGCAGGTTAATGTCTCTCTCTCTCTCTCTACTACAGCATGTTAATGTCTCTCTCTCTACTACAGCATGTTAATGTCTCTCTCTCTACTACAGCATGTTAATGTCTCTCTCTCCACTAAAGCATGTTAATCTCTCTCTCTACTACAGCATGTTAATGTCTCTCTCTCTCTCTCTACTGCAGGTTAATGTCTCTCTCTCTACTACAGCATGTTAATGTCTCTCTCTCTCTCTCTACTACAGCATGTTAATGTCTCTCTCTCTCTACTACAGCATGTTAATGTCTCTCTCTCTCTACAGCAGGTTAATGTCTCTCTCTCTCTCTCTACTACAGCATGTTAATGTCTCTCTCTCTCTCTCTCTACAGCATGTTAATGTCTCTCTCTCTCTCTACAGCATGTTAATGTCTCTCTCTCTCTACTGCAGGTTTAATGTCTCTCTCTCTCTCTCTACTACAGCATGTTAATCTCTCTCTCTCTCTCTCTACTACAGCAGGTTAATCTCTCTCTCTCTCTACTACAGCAGGTTAATCTCTCTCTACTACAGCAGGTTAATGTCTCTCTCTCTCTCTCTACTACAGCAGGTTAATGTCTCTCTCTCTCTCTACTACACAGGTTACAGCAGGTTAATGTCTCTCTCTCTCTCTCTACTACAGCAGGTTAATGTCTCTCTCTCTCTCTACTACAGCAGGTTAATGTCTCTCTCTCTCTCTCTACTACAGCAGGTTAATGTATCTCTCTCTACAGCAGGTTAATGTCTCTCTCTCTCTCTACTACAGCAGGTTAATGTCTGTCTCTCTCTCTCTACTACAGCAGGTTAATGTCTCTCTCTCTACTACAGCAGGTTAATCTCTCTCTCTCTCTCTCTCTCTACTACAGCAGGTTAATGTCTCTCTCTCTACTACAGCATGTTAATGTCTCTCTCTCTACTACAGCAGGTTAATGTCTCTCTCTCTCTACTGCAGGTTAATGTCTCTCTCTCTACTACAGCATGTTAATGTCTCTCTCTCTCTCTACAGCAGGTTAATGTCTCTCTCTCTACTACAGCAGGTTAATGTCTCTCTCTCTCTCTACAGCAGGTTAATGTCTCTCTCTCTACTACAGCATGTTAATGTCTCTCTCTCTACTACAGCAGGTTAATGTCTCTCTCTCTACTACAGCAGGTTAATGTCTCTCTCTCTCTACTGCAGGTTAATGTCTCTCTCTCTACTACAGCATGTTAATGTCTCTCTCTCTCTCTCTACTACAGCAGGTTAATGTCTCTCTCTCTACTACAGCAGGTTAATGTCTCTCTCTCTCTACTGCAGGTTAATGTCTCTCTCTCTACTACAGCATGTTAATGTCTCTCTCTCTCTCTACTGCAGGTTAATGTCTCTCTCTCTACTACAGCAGGTTAATGTCTCTCTCTCTACTACAGCATGTTAATGTCTCTCTCTCTACTGCAGGTTAATGTCTCTCTCTCTACTACAGCATGTTAATGTCTCTCTCTACTACAGCATGTTAATGTCTCTCTCTCTACTACAGCATGTTAATGTCTCTCTCTCTACTACAGCATGTTAATGTCTCTCTCTCTACTACAGCATGTTAATGTCTCTCTCTCTCTCTACAGCATGTTAATGTCTCTCTCTCTACTACAGCATGTTAATGTCTCTCTCTCTCTACAGCAGGTTAATGTCTCTCTCTACTACAGCATGTTAATGTCTCTCTCTCTACTACAGCATGTTAATGTCTCTCTCTCTCTCTCTACTGCAGGTTAATGTCTCTCTCTCTACTACAGCATGTTAATGTCTCTCTCTCTACTACAGCATGTTAATGTCTCTCTCTCTCTACTGCAGGTTTAATGTCTCTCTCTCTCTCTCTACTACAGCATGTTAATGTCTCTCTCTCTCTCTCTACTACAGCATGTTAATGTCTCTCTCTCTCTCTACAGCATGTTAATGTCTCTCTCTCTCTACTGCAGGTTTAATGTCTCTCTCTCTCTCTACTACAGCATGTTAATCTCTCTTAATCTCTCTCTCTCTCTCTCTCTCTCTACTCTCTGTTAATCTCTCTCTCTCTCTACTACAGCAGGTTAATGTCTCTCTCTCTCTCTCTCTACTACAGCAGGTTAATGTCTCTCTCTCTCTCTCTACTACAGCAGGTTAATGTCTCTCTCTCTCTCTACTACAGCAGGTTAATGTCTCTCTCTCTCTACTACAGCAGGTTAATGTCTCTCTCTCTCTCTCTACTACAGCAGGTTAATGTCTCTCTCTCTCTCTACTACAGCAGGTTAATGTCTCTCTCTCTCTACTACAGCAGGTTAATGTATCTCTCTACTACAGCAGGTTAATGTCTCTCTCTCTCTCTCTACTACAGCAGGTTAATGTCTCTCTCTCTCTCTACTACAGCAGGTTAATGTCTCTCTCTCTCTACAACAGCAGGTTAATGTCTCTCTCTCTACTACAGCAGGTTAATGTCTCTCTCTCTCTACAACAGCAGGTTAATGTCTCTCTCTCTTCTACAGCAGGTTAATGTCTCTCGCTCTCTACTACAGCAGGTTAATGTCTCTCGCTCGCTCTCTACTACAGCAGGTTAATGTCTCTCTCTCTCTCTCTACTACAGCAGGTTAATGTCTCTCTCTCTTTACTACAACAGGTTAATGTCTCTCTCTTCCTACAACAGGAGGTTAATGTATCTCTCTCTCTACTACAGCAGGTTAATGTCTCTCTCCCTACAACAGGAGGTTAATGTATCTCTCTCTACTACAGCAGGTTAATGTCTCTCTCTCTCTCCCTACAACAGGAGGTTAATGTATCTCTCTCTCCACAAAAGCATGTTACTGTCTCTCTCTCTCTCTACCACAGGAGGTTAATGTCTCTCTCTCTCTACAACAGCAGTTAATGTATCTCTCTCTCTACTACAGGAGGTTAATGTATCTCTCTCTCTACTACAGCAGGTTAATGTCTCTCTCTCTCTACTACAGCAGGTTAATGTCTCTCTCTCTACTACAGCAGGTTAATGTCTCTCTCTCTCTACAACAGCAGGTTAATGTATCTCTCTCTCTCTACAACAGGTTAATGTCTCTCTCTCTCTACTACAGCAGGTTAATGTCTCTCTCTCTACTACAGCAGGTTAATGTCTCTCTCTCTACTACAGGAGGTTAATGTATCTCTCTCTCTACTACAGCAGGTTAATGTCTCTCTCTCTCTACTACAGCAGGTTAATGTCTCTCTCTCTACTACAGCAGGTTAATGTCTCTCTCTCTCTACAACAGCAGGTTAATGTATCTCTCTCTCTCTACAACAGGTTAATGTCTCTCTCTCTCTACTACAGCAGGTTAATGTCTCTCTCTCTCTACAGCAGGTTAATGTCTCTCTCTCTACTACAGCAGGTTAATGTCTCTCTCTCTACTACAGCAGGTTAATGTCTCTCTCTCTCTACAACAGCAGGTTAATGTCTCTCTCTCTACTACAGCAGGTTAATGTCTCTCTCTCTCTACAACAGCAGGTTAATGTCTCTCTCTCTCTACAACAGCAGGTTAATGTCTCTCTCTCTCTACAACAGCAGGTTAATGTCTCTCTCTCTCTACTACAGCAGGTTAATGTCTCTCTCTCTACTACAGCAGGTTAATGTCTCTCTCTCTCTACAACAGCATGTTACTGTCTCTCTCTCTCTCTACTACAGCAGGTTAATGTCTCTCTCTCTCTACAACAGCAGGTTAATGTATCTCTCTCTCTACTACAGGAGGTTAATGTATCTCTCTCTCTACTACAGCAGGTTAATGTCTCTCTCTCTCTACTACAGCAGGTTAATGTCTCTCTCTCTACTACAGCAGGTTAATGTCTCTCTCTCTCTACTACAGCAGGTTAATGTCTCTCTCTCTCTACAACAGCAGGTTAATGTATCTCTCCCTACAACAGGAGGTTAATGTATCTCTCTCTACTACAGCAGGTTAATGTATCTCTCTCTACTACAGCAGGTTAATGTATCTCTCTCCCTACAACAGGAGGTTAATGTATCTCTCTCTCTACTACAGCAGGTTAATGTATCTCTCTCCCTACAACAGGAGGTTAATGTATCTCTCTCTCTACTACAGCAGGTTAATGTATCTCTCTCTCTACAACAGGAGGTTAATGTATCTCTCTCTCTACTACAGCAGGTTAATGTATCTCTCTCCCTACAACAGGAGGTTAATGTATCTCTCTTCCTACAACAGGAGGTTAATGTCTCTCTCTCTACTACAGCAGGTTAATGTGCTCTCCCTACAACAGGAGGTTAATGTATCTCTCTCTACTACAGCAGGTTAATGTCTCTCTCTCTCTCCCTACAACAGGAGGTTAATGTATCTCTCTCTACAACAGCAGGTTAATGTCTCTCTCTCTCTCTCTCTCTCTACTGCAGGTTAATGTCTCTCTCTCTCCACAAAAGCATGTTACTGTCTCTCTCTCTCTCTACTACAGCAGGTTAATGTCTCTCTCTCTCTCTACTACAGCAGGTTAATGTCTCTCTCTCTCTCTCTCAGGTTCTCTCTCTCTCTCTCTCTCTCTACTGCAGGTTAATGTCTCTCTCTCTCCACAAAAGCATGTTACTGTCTCTCTCTCTCTCTACTACAGCAGGTTAATGTCTCTCTCTCTCTCTCAGCAGGTTAATCTCTCTCTCTCTCTCTCTCTCTCTCTCTCTCTCTCTCTCTCTACTGCAGGTTAATGTCTCTCTCTCTCCACAAAAGCATGTTACTGTCTCTCTCTCTCTCTACTACAGCAGGTTAATGTCTCTCTCTCTCTCTACTACAGCAGGTTAATGTCTCTCTCTCGCTCTCTACTACAGCAGGTTAATGTCTCTCTCTCTCTCTCTCTCTCTCTCTCTCTCTCTCTCTCTCTCTCTCTACTACAGCAGGTTAATGTCTCTCTCTCTCTCTCTCTACTACAGCAGGTTAATGTCTCTCTCTCTCTACTACAGCAGGTTAATGTCTCTCTCTCTCTCTACTACAGCAGGTTAATGTCTCTCTCTCTCTCTCTCTACTACAGCAGGTTAATGTCTCTCTCTCTCTCTCTCTCTCTACTACAGCAGGTTAATGTCTCTCTCTCTACTACAGCATGTTAATGTCTCTCTCTCTCTCTACTACAGCAGGTTAATGTCTCTCTCTCTCTCTACTACAGCAGGTTAATGTCTCTCTCTCTCTCTCTCTCTACTACAGCAGGTTAATGTCTCTCTCTCTCTCTCTCTACTACAGCAGGTTAATGTCTCTCTCTCTACTACAGCATGTTAATGTCTCTCTCTCTCTCTCTACTACAGCAGGTTAATGTCTCTCTCTCTACTACAGCATGTTAATGTCTCTCTCTCTCTCTCTACTACAGCAGGTTAATGTCTCTCTCTCTACTACAGCATGTTAATGTCTCTCTCTCTCTCTACTGCAGGTTAATGTCTCTCTCTCTCTACTGCAGGTTAATGTCTCTCTCTCTACTACAGCATGTTAATGTCTCTCTCTCTCTACTGCAGGTTAATGTCTCTCTCTCTACTACAGCATGTTAATGTCTCTCTCTCTCTCTCTACTACAGCAGGTTAATGTCTCTCTCTCTACTACAGCATGTTAATGTCTCTCTCTCTCTCTCTACTACAGCAGGTTAATGTATCTCTCTCTACTACAGCATGTTAATGTCTCTCTCTCTCTCTCTACTACAGCAGGTTAATGTCTCTCTCTCTACTACAGCATGTTAATGTCTCTCTCTCTCTCTACTACAGCATGTTAATGTCTCTCTCTCTCTACTGCAGGTTAATGTCTCTCTCTCTACTACAGCATGTTAATGTCTCTCTCTCTCTCTCTACTACAGCAGGTTAATGTCTCTCTCTCTACTACAGCATGTTAATGTCTCTCTCTCTCTCTCTACTACAGCATGTTAATGTCTCTCTCTCTCTACTGCAGGTTAATGTCTCTCTCTCTACTACAGCATGTTAATGTCTCTCTCTCTCTCTCTACTACAGCAGGTTAATGTCTCTCTCTCTACTACAGCATGTTAATGTCTCTCTCTCTCTCTACAGCAGGTTAATGTCTCTCTCTCTACTACAGCATGTTAATGTCTCTCTCCCTCTCTACTACAGCAGGTTAATGTCTCTCTCTCGCTCTCTACTACAGCAGGTTAATGTCTCTCTCTCTCTCTCTCTCTCAGCAGGTTAATGTCTCTCTCTCTCTCTCAGCAGGTTAATCTCTCTCTCTCTCTACTACAGCAGGTTAATCTCTCTCTCTCTCTCTACTACAGCAGGTTAATGTCTCTCTCTCTCTCTCTACTACAGCAGGTTAATGTCTCTCTCTCTCTCTCTACTACAGCAGGTTAATGTCTCTCTCTCTCTCTCTCTCTCTACTACAGCAGGTTAATGTCTCTCTCTCTCTCTCTCTCTACTACAGCAGGTTAATGTCTCTCTCTCTACTACAGCATGTTAATGTCTCTCTCTCTCTACTACAGCAGGTTAATGTCTCTCTCTCTCTCTCTACTACAGCAGGTTAATGTCTCTCTCTCTACTACAGCATGTTAATGTCTCTCTCTCTCTCTCTACTACAGCAGGTTAATGTCTCTCTCTCTCTACTGCAGGTTAATGTCTCTCTCTCTACTACAGCATGTTAATGTCTCTCTCTCTCTCTACTGCAGGTTAATGTCTCTATCTCTACTACAGCAGGTTAATGTCTCTCTCTCTCTACTGCAGGTTAATGTCTCTCTCTCTACTAAAGCATGTTAATGTCTCTCTCTCTCTCTCTACTACAGCAGGTTAATGTCTCTCTCTCTACTACAGCAGGTTAATGTCTCTCTCTCTCTACTGCAGGTTAATGTCTCTCTCTCTACTACAGCATGTTAATGTCTCTCTCTCTCTCTCTCTCTCTACTGCAGGTTAATGTCTCTCTCTCTACTACAGCAGGTTAATGTCTCTCTCTCTACTACAGCAGGTTAATGTCTCTCTCTCTCTCTACTGCAGGTTAATGTCTCTCTCTCTCTACTGCAGGTTAATGTCTCTCTCTCTACTACAGCATGTTAATGTCTCTCTCTCTCTACAGCGTGTTAATGTCTCTCTCTCTACTACAGCATGTTAATGTCTCTCTCTCTACTACAGCAGGTTAATGTCTCTCTCTCTCTCTACAGCATGTTAATGTCTCTCTCTCTCTACTACAGCATGTTAATGTCTCTCTCTCTACTACAGCATGTTAATGTCTCTCTCTCCACAAAAGCATGTTAATGTCTCTCTCTCTACTACAGCATGTTAATGTCTCTCTCTCTCTCTCTACTGCAGGTTAATGTCTCTCTCTCTACTACAGCATGTTAATGTCTCTCTCTCTCTCTCTCTACTACAGCATGTTAATGTCTCTCTCTCTACTACAGCATGTTAATGTCTCTCTCTCTCTCTACTGCAGGTTTAATGTCTCTCTCTCTCTCTCTACTACAGCATGTTAATGTCTCTCTCTCTCTCTCTACTACAGCATGTTAATGTCTCTCTCTCTCTACAGCATGTTAATGTCTCTCTCTCTCTACTGCAGGTTTAATGTCTCTCTCTCTCTCTCTACTACAGCATGTTAATCTCTCTCTCTCTACTACAGCAGGTTAATGTCTCTCTCTCTCTCTCTCTCAGGTTAATGTCTCTCTCTCTCTCTCTACTACAGCAGGTTAATGTCTCTCTCTCTCTCTACTACAGCAGGTTAATGTCTCTCTCTCTCTCTACTACAGCAGGTTAATGTCTCTCTCTCTACTACAGCAGGTTAATGTCTCTCTCTCTCTCTCTACTACAGCAGGTTAATGTCTCTCTCTCTACAGCAGGTTAATGTCTCTCTCTCTCTCTACTACAGCAGGTTAATGTCTCTCTACTACAGCAGGTTAATGTCTCTCTCTCTACTACAGCAGGTTAATGTCTCTCTCTCTACTACAGCAGGTTAATGTCTCTCTCTCTCTCTCTCTCTACTACAGCAGGTTAATGTCTCTCTCTCTCTACTACAGCAGGTTAATGTCTCTCTCTCTCTACTACAGCAGGTTAATGTCTCTCTCTCTCTACTACAGCAGGTTAATGTCTCTCTCTCTCTCTCTACTACAGCAGGTTAATGTCTCTCTCTCTACTACAGCAGGTTAATGTCTCTCTCTCTCTCTACTACAGCAGGTTAATGTCTCTCTCTCTCTCTACTACAGCAGGTTAATGTCTCTCTCTCTCTACTACAGCAGGTTAATGTCTCTCTCTCTACTACAGCAGGTTAATGTCTCTCTCTCTCTACTACAGCAGGTTAATGTCTCTCTCTCTACTACAGCAGGTTAATGTCTCTCTCTCTACTACAGCAGGTTAATGTCTCTCTCTCTACTACAGCAGGTTAATGTCTCTCTCTCTCTACTACAACAGGAGGTTTAATCTCTCTCTACTACAGCATGTTAATGTCTCTCTCTCTACTACAGCAGGTTAATGTCTCTCTCTCTACTACAGCAGGTTAATGTCTCTCTCTCTACTACAGCATGTTAATGTCTCTCTCTCTCTACTACAGCAGGTTAATGTCTCTCTCTCTACTACAGCATGTTAATGTCTCTCTCTCTCCACTACAGCATGTTAATGTCTCTCTCTCTCTACTACAGCAGGTTAATGTCTCTCTCTCTCTCAACAGCATGTTAATGTCTCTCTTAATGTCTCTCTCTCTACTACAGCAGGTTAATGTCTCTCTCAGCAGGTTAATCTCTCTCTCTCTCTCTCTCTCTCTCTCTCTCTCTCTCTCTCTACTACAGCAGGTTAATGTCTCTCTCTCTCTCTCTCTACTACAGCAGGTTAATGTCTCTCTCTCCTACAACAGGTTAATGTCTCTCTCTCTCTCTACAGCAGGTTAATGTCTCTCTCCCTACTACAGCAGGTTAATGTCTCTCTCTCTCTCTACTACAGCAGGGTTAATGTCTCTCTCTCTCTCTCTCTACTACAGCATGTTAATGTCTCTCTCTCTCTACTACAGCAGGTTAATGTCTCTCTCTCTCTACAACAGCAGGTTAATGTCTACTACAGGAGGTTAATGTCTCTCTCTACTACAGCAGGTTAATGTCTCTCTCTCTCTACTACAGCAGGTTAATGTCTCTCTCTCTACTACAGCAGGTTAATGTCTCTCTCTCTCTACAACAGCAGGTTAATGTATCTCTCTCTCTCTACAACAGGTTAATGTCTCTCTCTCTCTACTACAGCAGGTTAATGTCTCTCTCTCTACTACAGCAGGTTAATGTCTCTCTCTCTACTACAGCAGGTTAATGTCTCTCTCTCTCTCTAACTACAGCAGGTTAATGTCTCTCTCTCTCTACAACAGCAGGTTAATGTCTCTCTCTCTCTCTCTACTACAGCAGGTTAATGTCTCTCTCTCTACAACAGCAGGTTAATGTCTCTCTCTCTCTACAACAGCAGGTTAATGTCTCTCTCTCTACAACAGCAGGTTAATGTCTCTCTCTCTCTACTACAGCAGGTTAATGTCTCTCTCTCTACTACAGCAGGTTAATGTCTCTCTCTCTCTACAACAGCATGTTAATGTCTCTCTCTCTCTCTCTACTACAGCAGGTTAATGTCTCTCTCTCTCTACAACAGCAGGTTAATGTATCTCTCTCTCTACTACAGGAGGTTAATGTCTCTCTCTCTACTACAGCAGGTTAATGTCTCTCTCTCTCTACTACAGCAGGTTAATGTCTCTCTCTCTACTACAGCAGGTTAATGTCTCTCTCTCTCTACTACAGCAGGTTAATGTCTCTCTCTCTCTACAACAGCAGGTTAATGTATCTCTCTCCCTACAACAGGAGGTTAATGTATCTCTCTCTACTACAGCAGGTTAATGTATCTCTCTCTACTACAGCAGGTTAATGTATCTCTCTCCCTACAACAGGAGGTTAATGTCTCTCTCTCTCTACTACAGCAGGTTAATGTATCTCTCTCTCTACAACAGGAGGTTAATGTATCTCTCTCTCTACTACAGCAGGTTAATGTCTCTCTCTCTCTACAACAGGAGGTTAATGTATCTCTCTCTCTACTACAGCAGGTTAATGTATCTCTCTCCCTACAACAGGAGGTTAATGTCTCTCTCTTCCTACAACAGGAGGTTAATGTATCTCTCTCTCTACTACAGCAGGTTAATGTCTCTCTCCCTACAACAGGAGGTTAATGTATCTCTCTCTACTACAGCAGGTTAATGTCTCTCTCTCTCCCTACAACAGGAGGTTAATGTATCTCTCTCTACAACAGCAGGTTAATGTCTCTCTCTCTCTCTCTCTCTCTACTGCAGGTTAATGTCTCTCTCTCTCCACAAAAGCATGTTACTGTCTCTCTCTCTCTCTACTACAGCAGGTTAATGTCTCTCTCTCTCTCTACTACAGCAGGTTAATGTCTCTCTCTCTCTCTCTCTCTCTCTCTCTCTCTCTCTCTCTCTCTACTGCAGGTTAATGTCTCTCTCTCTCCACAAAAGCATGTTACTGTCTCTCTCTCTACTACAGCAGGTTAATGTCTCTCTCTCTCTCTCTCTCTCTCTCTCTCTCTCTCTCTCTCTCTCTCTCTCTCTCTCTCTCTCTCTCTACTGCAGGTTAATGTCTCTCTCTCTCCACAAAAGCATGTTACTGTCTCTCTCTCTCTCTACTACAGCAGGTTAATGTCTCTCTCTCTCTCTACTACAGCAGGTTAATGTCTCTCTCTCTCTCTCTCTACTACAGCAGGTTAATGTCTCTCTCTCTCTCTACTACAGCAGGTTAATGTCTCTCTCTCTCTACTACAGCAGGTTAATCTCTCTCTCTCTCTCTCTCTCTCTCTCTCTCTCTCTACTACAGCAGGTTAATGTCTCTCTCTCTCTCTCTACTACAGCAGGTTAATCTCTCTCTCTCTCTCTCTACTACAGCAGGTTAATGTCTCTCTCTCTCTCTCTCTCTCTACTACAGCAGGTTAATGTCTCTCTCTCTCTCTCTCTCTACTACAGCAGGTTAATGTCTCTCTCTCTACTACAGCATGTTAATGTCTCTCTCTCTCTCTCTACTACAGCAGGTTAATGTCTCTCTCTCTACTACAGCATGTTAATGTCTCTCTCTCTCTCTCTACTACAGCAGGTTAATGTCTCTCTCTCTACTACAGCATGTTAATGTCTCTCTCTCTCTACAGCAGGTTAATGTCTCTCTCTCTCTCTCTACTGCAGGTTAATGTCTCTCTCTCTACTACAGCATGTTAATGTCTCTCTCTCTCTCTACAGCAGGTTAATGTCTCTCTCTCTACTACAGCATGTTAATGTCTCTCTCTCTCTCTCTACTACAGCAGGTTAATGTCTCTCTCTCTACTACAGCAGGTTAATGTCTCTCTCTCTCTCTACTACAGCAGGTTAATGTCTCTCTCTCTACTACAGCATGTTAATGTCTCTCTCTCTCTCTACTACAGCAGGTTAATGTCTCTCTCTCTACTACAGCATGTTAATGTCTCTCTCTCTCTCTCTACTACAGCAGCATGTTAATGTCTCTCTCTCTCTACTGCAGGTTAATGTCTCTCTCTCTACTACAGCATGTTAATGTCTCTCTCTCTCTCTCTACTACAGCAGGTTAATGTCTCTCTCTCTACTACAGCATGTTAATGTCTCTCTCTCTCTCTCTACTACAGCAGGTTAATGTCTCTCTCTCTCTACTGCAGGTTAATGTCTCTCTCTCTACTACAGCAGGTTAATGTCTCTCTCTCTCTACTACAGCAGGTTAATGTCTCTCTCTCTACTACAGCATGTTAATGTCTCTCTCTCTCTCTACAGCAGGTTAATGTCTCTCTCTCTCTCTCTACTACAGCAGGTTAATGTCTCTCTCTCTACTACAGCATGTTAATGTCTCTCTCTCTCTCTCTACTACAGCAGGTTAATGTCTCTCTCTCTACTACAGCATGTTAATGTCTCTCTCTCTCTCTACTACAGCAGGTTAATGTCTCTCTCTCTCTCTACTGCAGGTTAATGTCTCTCTCTCTACTACAGCATGTTAATGTCTCTCTCTCTCTACTGCAGGTTAATGTCTCTCTCTCTACTACAGCATGTTAATGTCTCTCTCTCTCTCTACTACAGCAGGTTAATGTCTCTCTCTCTACTACAGCATGTTAATGTCTCTCTCTCTCTCTCTACTACAGCAGGTTAATGTCTCTCTCTCTACTACAGCATGTTAATGTCTCTCTCTCTCTCTCTACTACAGCAGGTTAATGTCTCTCTCTCTACTACAGCATGTTAATGTTCTCTCTCTCTCTCTCTCTACTACAGCATGTTAATGTCTCTCTCTCTCTACTGCAGGTTAATGTCTCTCTCTCTACTACAGCATGTTAATGTCTCTCTCTCTCTCTCTACTACAGCAGGTTAATGTCTCTCTCTCTCTACTACAGCATGTTAATGTCTCTCTCTCTCTCTCTACTACAGCATGTTAATGTCTCTCTCTCTCTACTGCAGGTTAATGTCTCTCTCTCTACTACAGCATGTTAATGTCTCTCTCTCTCTCTACTACAGCAGGTTAATGTCTCTCTCTCTACTACAGCATGTTAATGTCTCTCTCTCTCTACTACAGCAGGTTAATGTCTCTCTCTCTACTACAGCATGTTAATGTCTCTCTCTCTCTCTACTACAGCAGGTTAATGTCTCTCTCTCTCTACTACAGCAGGTTAATGTCTCTCTCTCTCTCTCTCTCTACTACAGCAGGTTAATGTCTCTCTCTCTCTACTACAGCAGGTTAATGTCTCTACTACAGCAGGTTAATGTCTCTCTCTCTACTACAGCAGGTTAATGTCTCTCTCTCTCTCTACTACAGCAGGTTAATGTCTCTCTCTCTCTCTCTACTACAGCAGGTTAATGTCTCTCTCTCTCTCTCTACAGCAGGTTAATGTCTCTCTCTCTCTCTCTCTACTACAGCAGGTTAATGTCTCTCTCTCTCTCTCTCTCTACTACAGCAGGTTCTCTCTACTACAGCAGGTTAATGTCTCTCTCTCTCTCTCTACTACAGCAGGTTAATGTCTCTCTCTCTACTACAGCATGTTAATGTCTCTCTCTCTCTCTCTACTACAGCAGGTTAATGTCTCTCTCTCTACTACAGCATGTTAATGTCTCTCTCTCTCTCTCTCTACTACAGCAGGTTAATGTCTCTCTCTCTACTACAGCATGTTAATGTCTCTCTCTCTCTCTCTCTCTACTACAGCAGGTTAATGTCTCTCTCTCTCTACTACAGCAGGTTAATGTCTTTCTCTCTCTTCTACAGATGGTTAATGTCTCTCTCTCTACTACAGCAGGTTAATGTCTCTTTCTCTCTTCTACTACAGCAGGTTAATGTCTCTCTCTTCTACTACAGCAGGTTAATGTCTCTCTCTCTACTACAGCAGGTTAATGTCTCTCTCTCTACTACAGCAGGTTAATGTCTCTCTCTCTACTACAGCAGGTTAATGTCTCTCTCTTCTACTACAGCAGGTTAATGTCTCTCTCTACTACAGCAGGTTAATGTCTCTCTCTCTACTACAGCAGGTTAATGTCTCTCTCTCTCTCCACAGCAGGTTAATGTCTCTCTCTTCTACAGCAGGTTAATGTCTCTCTCTCTCTCTCTCTATAGCAGGTTAATGTCTCTCTCTCTCTTCTATAGCAGGTTAATGTCTCTCTCTCTTCTATAGCAGGTTAATGTCTCTCTCTTCTATAGCAGGTGAATGTCTCTCTCTCTTCTATAGCAGGTTAATGTCTCTCTCTCTCTCTTCTATAGCAGGTTAATGTCTCTCTCTCTCTCTTCTATAGCAGGTTAATGTCTCTCTCTCTCTCTTCTATAGCAGGTTAATGTCTCTCTCTCTCTCTCTTCTATAGCAGGTTAATGTCTCTCTCTTCTATAGCAGGTGAATGTCTCTCTCTCTCTCTTCTATAGCAGGTTAATGTCTATCTCTCTCTCTCTCTCTCTTCTATAGCAGGTTAATGTCTCTCTCTCTCTACTACAGCAGGATAATGTCTCTCTCTCTCTCTTCTATAGCAGGTTAATGTCTCTCTCTCTCTCTTCTATAGCAGGTTAATGTCTCTCTCTCTACTACAGCAGGTTAATGTCTCTCTCTCTACTACAGCAGGTTAATGTCTATCTCTCTCTCTACTACAGCAGGTTAATGTCTCTCTCTCTCTACTACAGCAGGATAATGTCTCTCTCTCTCTCTTCTATAGCAGGTTAATGTCTCTCTCTCTCTCTTCTATAGCAGGTTAATGTCTCTCTCTTCTATAGCAGGTTAATGTCTCTCTCTTCTATAGCAGGTGAATGTCTCTCTCTCTTCTATAGCAGGTTAATGTCTCTCTCTCTTCTATAGCAGGTTAATGTCTCTCTCTCTCTACTACAGCAGGTTAATGTCTCTCTCTCTCTACTACAGCAGGTTAATGTCTCTCTCTCTACTACAGCAGGTTAATGTCTATCTCTCTCTCTACTACAGCAGGTTAATGTCTCTCTCTCTACTACAGCAGGATAATGTCTCTCTCTCTTCCACAGCAGGTTAATGTCTCTCTCTCTCTCTTCTATAGCAGGTTAATGTCTCTCTCTCTCTTCTATAGCAGGTTAATGTCTCTCTCTTCTATAGCAGGTTAATGTCTATCTCTCTCTACTACAGCAGGTTAATGTCTCTCTCTCTACTACAGCAGGTTAATGTCTCTCTCTCTCTACTACAGCAGGTTAATGTCTCTCTCTCTCTACTACAGCAGGTTAATGTCTCTCTCTCTCTACAGCAGGTTAATGTCTCTCTCTCTCTACTACAGCAGGTTAATGTCTCTCTCTCTCTACAGCAGGTTAATGTCTCTCTCTCTCTACTACAGCAGGTTAATGTCTCTCTCTCTCTACTACAGCAGGTTAATGTCTCTCTCTCTCTACTACAGCAGGTTAATGTCTCTCTCTCTCTACTACAGCAGGTTAATGTCTCTCTCTCTCTTCTACAGCAGGTTAATGTCTCTCTCTCTCTTCTACAGCAGGTTAATGTCTCTCTCTCTCTACTACAGCAGGTTAATGTCTCTATCTCTTCTACAGCAGGTTAATCTCTCTCTCTCTACTACAGCAGGTTGATGTCTCTCTCTCTCTACTACAGCAGGTTAATGTCTCTCTCTCTCTCTCTACTACAGCAGGTTAATGTCTCTCTCTCTCTCTCTCTACCACAGCAGGTTAATGTCTCTCTCTCTCTCTACTACAGCAGGTTAATGTCTCTCTCTCTCTCTACTACAGCAGGTTAATGTCTCTCTCTCTCTCTACTACAGCAGGTTAATGTCTCTCTCTCTACTACAGCAGGTTAATGTCTCTTTCGCTCTACTACAGCAGGTTAATGTCTCTCTCTCTCTCTACTACAGCAGGTTAATGTCTCTCTCTCTCTCTACTACAGCAGGTTAATCTCTCTCTCTCTCTCTCTCTCTACTACAGCAGGTTAATGTCTCTCTCTCTCTTTCTACTACAGCAGGTTAATGTCTCTCTCTCTCTCTACTACAGCAGGTTAATGTCTCTTTCGCTCTACTACAGCAGGTTAATGGGATTCTCTGCCTCTAACTGGGATTCTCTGCCTCTAACCCTGTTACGGGGGCAGGTTAATGCTTGCTGGGGCTCTCTCGTGCCGTCCCTGGGGTGCGTCACCTGGGTGGGTTGATTCACTGTTGTTCGGCCTGTCTGGGTTCCCCCCTTGGGTTGTACAGCGGAGATCTTTGCGGGCTATCTCGGCCTTGTCTCAGGATGGTAAGCAGGTTGAATGATTTCCCTCTAGTGGTGTGGGGGCTGTGCTTTGGCAAAGTGGGTGGGGTTATATCCTTCCTGTTTGGCCCTGTCTACTCGGATGGGGCAGGTTCCTGACCCCTCCTGTCTCAGCCTCCAGTATTTATGCTGCAGGTTTATGTGTCGGGGCTAGGGTCAGTTTGTTTATCTGGAGTACTTCTCCTGTCCTACAGCAGGTAAATCTAAGTGCGTTCTCTAATTCTCTCCTTCTCTCTTTCTTTCTCTCTCTCGGAGGACCTGAGCCCTAGAACCAGCAGGTTGACATGATGACTCCTTGCTGTCCCCAGTCCACCTGGCCATGCTGCTGCTCAGTTTCAACTGGCCTGGGCCCTAGGACCATGTCCCAGGACTACCTGACAGCAGGACTCCTTGCTGTCCCCAGTCCACCTTGCCATGCTCCTACAGCAGTTTAATGTTCTGCCTTACTATTATTCAACCATGCTGGTCATTTATGAACATTTGAACATCTTGGCTACAGTTCTGTTATAATCCATCCCGGCACAGCAGGAAGAGGACTCCACCCTACAGCAGGTTAATTCTCTCTTTCTTTCTCTCTCTCGGAGGACCTGAGCCCTAGGACCGTACCCCAGGACTACCTGACATGATGGCTCCTTGCTGTCCCCAGTCCACCTGACTGTGCTGCTGCTCCAGTTTCAACTGTTCTGCCTTATTATTATTTGACCATGCTGGTCATGTTACATCTTGGTCATGTTCTGTTATAATCTCTACTACAGCAGAGGACTGCCACCCCACATAGCCGGTTCCTCTCTAGGTTTCTTCCTAGGTTTTGGCCTTTTAATTTTCCTAGCCACCGTGCTTTTACAGCATTGTTTGCTGTTTGGGTTTTAGGCTGGGTTTCTGTACAGCACTTTGAGATATCAGCTGACTACAGAAGGGCTATATAAATAAATTTGATTTGATTTGATTTGCATTTGAATGTCTGTCTCTCTCTACTACAGCAGGTTAATGTCTCTCTCTCTCTACTACAGCAGGTTAATGTCTCTCTCTCTCTTCTACAGCAGGTTAATGTCTCTCTCTCTCTCTTCTACAGCAGGTTAATGTCTCTCTCTCTACTACAGCAGGTTAATGTCTCTCTCTCTACTACAGCAGGTTAATGTTTCTCTCTCTTCTACAGCAGGTTAATGTCTCTCTCTCTCTCTTCTATAGCAGGTTAATGTCTCTCTCTCTCTTCTATAGCAGGTTAATGTTTCTCTCTCTTCTACAGCAGGTTAATGTCTCTCTCTCTTCTATAGCAGGTTAATGTCTCTCTCTCTCTCTTCTATAGCAGGTTAATGTCTCTCTCTCTCTTCTATAGCAGGTTAATGTCTCTCTCTCTACTACAGCAGGTTGATGCATCTCTCTCTTCTACAGCAGGTTAATGTCTCTCTCTCTTTCTATAGCAGGTTAATGTCTCTCTCTCTCTTCTATAGCAGGTTAATGTCTCTCTCTCTCTTCTATAGCAGGTTAATGTCTCTCTCTCTACTACAGCAGGTTAATGTATCTCTCTCTCTACTACAGCAGGTTAATGTCTCTCTCTCTCTACAGCAGGCTAATGTTTCTCTCTCTACTACAGCAGGTTAATGTCTCTCTCTCTACTACAGCAGGCTAATGTTTCTCTCTCTTCTACAGCAGGTTAATGTCTCTCTCTCTACTACAGCAGGTTAATGTCTCTCTCTCTTCCACAGAAGGTTAATGTCTCTCTCTCTTCTACAGCAGGTTAATGTCTCTCTCTCTTCTATAGCAGGTTAATGTCTCTCTCTTCTATAGCAGGTGAATGTCTCTCTCTACTACAGCAGGTTAATGTCTCTCTCTCTACAGCAGGTTAATGTCTCTCTCTCTACTACAGCAGGTTAATGTCTCTCTCTCTACTACAGCAGGTTAATGTCTATCTCTCTCTCTACTACAGCAGGTTAATGTCTCTCTCTCTCTACTACAGCAGGATAATGTCTCTCTCTCTTCCACAGCAGGTTAATGTCTCTCTCTCTTCTATAGCAGGTTAATGTCTCTCTCTCTCTTCTACAGCAGGTTAATCTCTCTCTCTCTACTACAGCAGGTTAATGTCTCTCTCTCTCTCTCTCTACTACAGCAGGTTAATGTCTCTCTCTACTACAGCAGGTTAATGTCTCTCTCTGTCTACTACAGCAGGTTAATGTCTCTCTCTCTACTACAGCAGGTTAATGTCTCTCTCTCTACTACAGCAGGTTAATGTCTCTCTCTTCTACTACAGCAGGTTAATGTCTCTCTCTCTACTACAGCAGGTTAATGTCTCTCTCTCTACTACAACAGCAGGTTAATGTCTCTCTCTCTTCTACAGCAGGTAAATGTCTCTCTCGCTCTCTACTACAGCAGGTTAATGTCTCTCTCTCTCTACTACAGCAGGTTAATGTCTTTCTCTCTCTTCTACAGATGGTTAATGTCTCTCTCTCTACTACAGCAGGTTAATGTCTCTTTCTCTCTCTTCTACTACAGCAGGTTAATGTCTCTCTCTTCTACTACAGCAGGTTAATGTCGCTCTCTCTACTACAGCAGGTTAATGTCTCTCTCTCTACTACAGCAGGTTAATGTCTCTCTCTCTACTACAGCAGGTTAATGTCTCTCTCTTCTACTACAGCAGGTTAATGTCTCTCTCTCTACTACAGCAGGTTAATGTCTCTCTCTTCTACTACAGCAGGTTAATGTCTCTCTCTCTACTACAGCAGGTTAATGTCTCTCTCTCTACTACAGCAGGTTAATGTCTCTCTCTTCTACTACAGCAGGTTAATGTCTCTCTCTCTACTACAGCAGGTTAATGTCTCTCTCTACTACAGCAGGTTAATGCCTCTCTCTCCTACAGCAGGTTAATGTCTCTCTCTCTCTACTGCAGCAGGTTAATGTCTCTCTCTCTCTCTCTCTCAATTCAATTCAAGGGCATTATTGGCAGGAAACATGTGTTAACATTGCCAAAGCAAGTGAGGTAGACAACATACACAGCATATATAAAGTGAAAAACAACAAAAATTAACAGTAAACATTACACACAGAAGTTTCAAAACAGTAAAGACATTACTAATGTCATATTATATATATATATATATATATATATCAGTGTTTTAACAATGTACAAATGGTTGAAGGACACACTCTCTCTCTCTCTCTCTACTACAGCAGGTTAATGTCTCTCTCTCTCTCTACTACAGCAGGTTAATGTCTCTCTCTCTCTCTCTACTACAGCAGGTTAATGTCTCTCGCTCTCTCTCTACTACAGCAGGTTAATGTCTCTCTCTCTCTCTCTACTACAGCATGTTAATGTCTCTCTCTCTCTCTCTCTCTCTCTCTCTCTCTCTCTCTACTACAGTAGGTTAATGTCTCTCTCTCTCTCTCTACTACAGCAGGTTAATGTCTCTCTCTCTACTACAGCATGTTAATGTCTCTCTCTCTCTACTACAGCATGTTAATGTCTCTCTCTCTCTACTACAGCATGTTAATGTCTCTCTCTCTACTACAGCAGGTTAATGTCTCCCTCTCTCTCTACTGCAGGTTAATGTCTCTCTCTCTCTACTGCAGGTTAATGTCTCTCTCTCTCTACTACAGCAGGTTAATGTCTCTCTCTCTCTACTACAGCATGTTAATGTCTCTCTCTCTACTACAGCAGGTTAATGTCTCTCTCTTCTACAGCAGGTTAATGTCTCTCTCTCTCTCTACAGCAGGTTAATGTCTCTCTCTCTACAGCAGGTTAATGTCTCTCTCTCTTCTATAGCAGGTTAATGTTTCTCTCTCTTCTACAGCAGGTTAATGTCTCTCTCTCTCTCTTCTATAGCAGGTTAATGTCTCTCTCTCTCTTCTATAGCAGGTTAATGTCTCTCTCTCTCTACTACAGCAGGTTAATGTCTCTCTCTTCTATAGCAGGTTAATGTCTCTCTCTACTACAGCAGGTTAATGTCTCTCTCTTCTATAGCAGGTTAATGTCTCTCTCTCTACTACAGCAGGTTAATGTCTCTCTCTCTACTACAGCAGGTTAATGTCTCTCTCTTCTACTACAGCAGGTTAATGTCTCTCTCTCTCTACTACAGCAGGTTAATGTCTCTCTCTTCTACTACAGCAGGTTAATGTCTCTCTCTCTCTACTACAGCAGGTTAATGTCTCTCTCTCTCTCTACTACAGCAGGTTAATGTCTCTCTCTTCTACTACAGCAGGTTAATGTCTCTCTCTCTACTACAGCAGGTTAATGTCTCTCTCTACAGCAGGTTAATGCCTCTCTCTCCTACAGCAGGTTAATGTCTCTCTCTCTCTACTACAGCAGGTTAATGTCTCTCTCTCTCTCTCTCAATTCAATTCAGGCATTAGCATGGGAAACATGTGTGCATTGCCAAAGCTGGGTAGATTCTCTGCCGAATATATAAAGTGAAAAACAACAAAAATTAACAGTAAACATTAGTCACAGAAGTTTCAAAACAGTAAAGACATTACTAATGTCATATTCCCTATATATATGTCACCTATACAGTGTTTTAACAATGTACAAATGGTTCGGCACTGTCTCTCTCTCTCTCTACTACAGCAGGTTAATGTCGGAGATCTTCTACTACAGCAGGTTAATGTCTCTCTCTCTCTCTCTCTACAGCAGGTTAATGTCTCTGGTTGAAGATCTCTACTACAGCAGGTTAATGTCTGTGCTTTCTCAAACTACAGTGGGGTTAATATCTCTTCTCTCTCTTCTCTCTCTCTCTCTCTCTCTCTCTCTACTACAGCAGGTTAATGTTTCTCCTCTCCTCTCTACTACAGCCTCCAGGTTAATCTCTCTCTGCTACAGCAGGTTGATGTCTCTCTCTCTCTACTACAGCAGGTTAATGTCTTCTCTCTCTCTACTACAGCAGGTTAACTCTCTCTCTGTCTCTACTACAGCAGGTTAATGTCTCTCTAAATCTCTCTACCACAGCAGGTTAATGTCTCTCTCCTCTCTCTACTTCAGGTTAATGGAGGACCTCTCTCTCTACTACAGCAGGTTAATGACTACCTCTCTCTACTACCAGGTTAATGTCCCTCTCTCTACTCCACCTGTCTCTTTGCTCTACTCCAGGTTAATGCCTCTCTCCCTAGCAGGACCATGTCCCTCTCTCCTACTACAGCAGGTTAATCCTTCTGTCCTCAGTCCACAGCAGGTTAATGTCTCTCTCTCTCTCTACTACAGCACTGTCTCTCTCTCTCTACTACAGCAGGTTAATGTCTCTCTTCTACTACAGCAGGTTAATGCATCTCTCTCTTCTACAGCAGGTTCATGTTCTCTGAACATTCTGAACAGGTTAATGCCATCTCTCTCTCTTTATAAGGTTAATGTCTCTCTCTCTCTCTACAGCAGGTTAAGAGCTCTCTAGGCCTACCCAGGTTACATGATGCTCTCTCTCTACAGCAGGTTAATGTTCTCTCTCTCTACTACAGCAGGTTAATGTCTCTCTGAGCTCTCTACTACCAGGTTAATGTCTCTCAGGACTACCTGACATGATGGTTAATGTCTCTCTGTCCCTAGTCCAGCAGGTTAATGTCTCTCTCCAGTTTCAACTGTTCTGTCTATTATTATTTGACCATGCTGGTTAATGAACATTTGAACTACAGTCAGGTTAATGTCTCTCTCTCTCGGCTACAGCAGGTTAATGTCTCTCTCTCTCTTCTACAGCAGGTTAATGTCTCTCTCTCTACTACAGCAGGTTAATGTCTCTATCTCTTCTACAGCAGGTTAATCTCTCTCTCTCTACTACAGCAGGTTGATGTCTCTCTCTCTCTACTACAGCAGGTTAATGTCTCTCTCTCTCTCTCTGCTACAGCAGGTTAATGTTCTCTCTTCTACTACAGCAGGTTAATGTCTCTCTCTCTTTACACAGGTTAATGTTTCTCTTACTACAGGGGTTAATGTCTCTCTCTCTTCTACAGCAGGTTAATGATCTCTTCTACAGCAGGTTAATGTCTCTCTCTCTCTAAATAGCAGGTTAATTCTCTCTCTACTACAGCAGGTTAATGTCTCTCTCTCTCTACTACAGCAGGTTAATGTCTCTTTCTCTCTACTACAGCAGGTTAATGTCTCTCTCTCTACAGCAGGTTAATGTCTCTCTCTCTCTACTACAGCAGGTTAATGTCTCTCTCTCTCTACTACAGCAGGTTAATGTCTCTCTCTCTCTTCTACAGCAGGTTAATGTCTCTCTCTCTCTTCTACAGCAGGTTAATGTCTCTCTCTCTCTACTACAGCAGGTTAATGTCTCTCTCTACTACAGCAGGTTAATGTTTCTCTCTCTTCTACAGCAGGTTAATGTCTCTCTCTCTCTCTTCTATAGCAGGTTAATGTCTCTCTCTCTCTTCTATAGCAGGTTAATGTCTCTCTCTCTCTTCTATAGCAGGTTAATGTCTCTCTCTCTCTACTACAGCAGGTTAATGTCTCTCTCTCTACTACAGCAGGTTAATGTCTCTCTCTCTACTACAGCAGGTTAATGTTTATCTCTCTTCTACAGCAGGTTAATGTCTCTCTCTCTCTTCTATAGCAGGTTAATGTCTCTCTCTCTCTTCTATAGCAGGTTAATGTCTCTCTCTCTCTCTACAGCAGGTTAATGTCTCTCTCTCTACTACAGCAGGTTAATGTCTCTCTCTCTCTACAGCAGGTTAATGTGTGTCTCTACTACAGCAGGTTAATGTCTCTCTCTCTCTTCTACAGCAGGTTAATGTCTCTCTCTCTCTTCAGCAGGTTAATGTCTCTCTCTCTTCTACAGCAGGTTAATGTCTCTCTCTCTACTACAGCAGGTTAATGTCTCTCTCTCTTCTATAGCAGGTTAATGTCTCTCTCTTCTACAGCAGGTTAATGTCTCTCTCTCTACTAGCAGGTTAATTTAAGTCATCTAGCAGGTGAACTCTCTATCCAGAGCGACTTACAGCAGGTTAATGTCTCTCTCTCTACCACAGCAGGTTAATGTTTCTCTCTCTACTACAGCAGGTTAATGTCTCTCTCTCTCTACTACAGCAGGTTAATGTTTCTCTCTCTCCTACAGCAGGTTAATGTCTATCTCTCTACTACAGCAGGTTAATGTATATCTCTCTCTTCTACAGCAGGTTAATGTCTCTCTCTCTCTTCTACAGCAGGTTAATGTCTCTCTCTCTACTACAGCAGGTTAATGTCTCTCTCTCTCTACTACAGCAGGTTAATGTCTCTCTCTCTCTACTACAGCAGGTTAATGTCTCTCTCTCTCTACTACAGCAGGTTAATGTCTCTCTCTCTCTACTACAGCAGGTTAATGTCTCTCTCTCTCTACTACAGCAGGTTAATGTCTCTCTCTCTCTACTACAGCAGGTTAATGTCTCTCTCTCTTCTACAGCAGGTTAATGTCTCTCTCTCTCTCTACTACAGCAGGTTAATGTCTCTCTCTCTACTACAACAGCAGGTTAATGTCTCTCTCTCTTCTACAGCAGGTTAATGTCTCTCTCTCTTCTACAGCAGGTTAATGTCTCTCTCTCTACTACAGCAGGTTAATGTCTTTCTCTCTCTTCTACAGATGGTTAATGTCTCTCTCTCTCTACTACAGCAGGTTAATGTCTCTTTCTCTCTCTTCTACTACAGCAGGTTAATGTCTCTCTCTTCTACTACAGCAGGTTAATGTCTCTCTCTACTACAGCAGGTTAATGTCTCTCTCTCTACTACAGCAGGTTAATGTCTCTCTCTCTACTACAGCAGGTTAATGTCTCTCTCTTCTACTACAGCAGGTTAATGTCTCTCTCTCTACTACAGCAGGTTAATGTCTCTCTCTTCTACTACAGCAGGTTAATGTCTCTCTCTCTACTACAGCAGGTTAATGTCTCTCTCTCTACTACAGCAGGTTAATGTCTCTCTCTTCTACTACAGCAGGTTAATGTCTCTCTCTCTACTACAGCAGGTTAATGTCTCTCTCTACTACAGCAGGTTAATGCCTCTCTCTCCTACAGCAGGTTAATGTCTCTCTCTCTCTACTGCAGCAGGTTAATGTCTCTCTCTCTCTCAATTCAATTCAAGGGCATTATTGGCATGGGAAACATGTGTTAACATTGCCAAAGCAAGTGAGGTAGACAACATACAAAGCGAATATATAAAGTGAAAAACAACAAAAATTAACAGTAAACATTACACACAGAAGTTTCAAAACAGTAAAGACATTACTAATGTCATATTATATATATATATATATATATATACAGTGTTTTAACAATGTACAAATGGTTGAAGGACACACTCTCTCTCTCTCTCTCTCTACTACAGCAGGTTAATGTCTCTCTCTCTCTCTACTACAGCAGGTTAATGTCTCTCTCTCTCTCTCTACTACAGCAGGTTAATGTCTCTCGCTCTCTCTCTACTACAGCAGGTTAATGTCTCTCTCTCTCTCTCTCTACTACAGCATGTTAATCTCTCTCTCTCTCTCTCTCTCTCTCTCTCTCTCTCTCTCTCTACTACAGTAGGTTAATGTTTCTCTCTCTCTCTCTCTACTACAGCAGGTTAATGTCTCTCTCTCTACTACAGCATGTTAATGTCTCTCTCTCTCTACTACAGCATGTTAATGTCTCTCTCTCTCTACTACAGCATGTTAATGTCTCTCTCTCTACTACAGCAGGTTAATGTCTCCCTCTCTCTCTACTGCAGGTTAATGTCTCTCTCTCTCTACTGCAGGTTAATGTCTCTCTCTCTCTCTCTCTACTACAGCAGGTTAATGTCTCTCTCTCTCTACTGCAGGTTAATGTCTCTCTCTCTCTCTCTCTTCTACAGCAGGTTAATGTCTCTCTCTCTCTACTACAGCAGGTTAATGTCTCTATCTCTTCTACAGCAGGTTAATCTCTCTCTCTCTACTACAGCAGGTTGATGTCTCTCTCTCTCTACTACAGCAGGTTAATGTCTCTCTCTCTCTCTCTCTCTACCACAGCAGGTTAATGTCTCTCTCACTCTCTCTACTACAGCAGGTTAATGTCTCTCTCTCTCTCTCTACTACAGCAGGTTAATGTCTCTCTCTCTCTCTACTACAGCAGGTTAATGTCTCTCTCTCTCTACTACAGCAGGTTAATGTCTCTTTCGCTCTACTACAGCAGGTTAATATCTCTCTCTCTCTCTCTACTACAGCAGGTTAATGTCTCTCTCTCTCTCTCTACTACAGCAGGTTAATGTCTCTCTCTCTCTCTCTCTCTACTACAGCAGGTTAATGTCTCTCTCTCTTTCTACTACAGCAGGTTAATGTCTCTCTCTCTCTCTACTACAGCAGGTTAATGTCTCTTTCGCTCTACTACAGCAGGTAGTAGAGGGATTCTCTGCCTCTAACTGGGATTCTCTGCCTCTAACCCTGTTACGGGGGCTGAGTCACTGGCTTGCTGGGGCTCTCTCGTGCCGTCCCTGGGGGGGGTGCGTCACCTGGGTGGGTTGATTCACTGTTGTGGTCGGCCTGTCTGGGTTTCCCCCCTTGGGTTGTACCGTGTCGGAGATCTTTGCGGGCTATACTCGGCCTTGTCTCAGGATGGTAAGTTGGTGGTTGAAGATTTCCCTCTAGTGGTGTGGGGGCTGTGCTTTGGCAAAGTGGGTGGGGTTATATCCTTCCTGTTTGGCCCTGTCCGGGGGTGTCCTCGGATGGGGCCACAGTGTCTCCTGACCCCTCCTGTCTCAGCCTCCAGTATTTATGCTGCAGTAGTTTATGTGTCGGGGGGCTAGGGTCAGTTTGTTTATCTGGAGTACTTCTCCTGTCCTATTCGGTGTCCTGTGTAAATCTAAGTGTGCGTTCTCTAATTCTCTCCTTCTCTCTTTCTTTCTCTCTCTCGGAGGACCTGAGCCCTAGAACCATGACCCAGGACTACCTGACATGATGACTCCTTGCTGTCCCCAGTCCACCTGGCCATGCTGCTGCTCCAGTTTCAACTGGCCTGGGCCCTAGGACCATGTCCCAGGACTACCTGACATGAGGACTCCTTGCTGTCCCCAGTCCACCTGGCCATGCTCCTGCTCCAGTTTCAACTGTTCTGCCTTACTATTATTCAACCATGCTGGTCATTTATGAACATTTGAACATCTTGGCCACGTTCTGTTATAATCTCCACCCGGCACAGCCGGAAGAGGACTGGCCACCCCACATATGCTCTCTCTAATTCTCTCTTTCTTTCTCTCTCTCGGAGGACCTGAGCCCTAGGACCGTGCCCCAGGACTACCTGACATGATGGCTCCTTGCTGTCCCCAGTCCACCTGACTGTGCTGCTGCTCCAGTTTCAACTGTTCTGCCTTATTATTATTTGACCATGCTGGTCATTTATGAACATTTGAACATCTTGGTCATGTTCTGTTATAATCTCTACCCGGCACAGCCAGAAGAGGACTGGCCACCCCACATAGCCCGGTTCCTCTCTAGGTTTCTTCCTAGGTTTTGGCCTTTCTAGGGAGTTTTTCCTAGCCACCGTGCTTTTACACCTGCATTGTTTGCTGTTTGGGGTTTTAGGCTGGGTTTCTGTACAGCACTTTGAGATATCAGCTGACGTACGAAGGGCTATATAAATAAATTTGATTTGATTTGATTTGATTTGAATGTCTGTCTCTCTCTACTACAGCAGGTTAATGTCTCTCTCTCTCTACTACAGCAGGTTAATGTCTCTCTCTCTCTTCTACAGCAGGTTAATGTCTCTCTCTCTCTCTTCTACAGCAGGTTAATGTCTCTCTCTCTCTACTACAGCAGGTTAATGTCTCTCTCTCTACTACAGCAGGTTAATGTTTCTCTCTCTTCTACAGCAGGTTAATGTCTCTCTCTCTCTCTTCTATAGCAGGTTAATGTCTCTCTCTCTCTTCTATAGCAGGTTAATGTTTCTCTCTCTTCTACAGCAGGTTAATGTCTCTCTCTCTTCTATAGCAGGTTAATGTCTCTCTCTCTCTTCTATAGCAGGTTAATGTCTCTCTCTCTCTTCTATAGCAGGTTAATGTCTCTCTCTCTCTACTACAGCAGGTTGATGCATCTCTCTCTTCTACAGCAGGTTAATGTCTCTCTCTCTTCTATAGCAGGTTAATGTCTCTCTCTCTCTTCTATAGCAGGTTAATGTCTCTCTCTCTCTTCTATAGCAGGTTAATGTCTCTCTCTCTCTACTACAGCAGGTTAATGTATCTCTCTCTCTCTACTACAGCAGGTTAATGTCTCTCTCTCTCTACAGCAGGCTAATGTTTCTCTCTCTACTACAGCAGGTTAATGTCTCTCTCTCTACTACAGCAGGCTAATGTTTCTCTCTCTTCTACAGCAGGTTAATGTCTCTCTCTCTACTACAGCAGGTTAATGTCTCTCTCTCTTCCACAGAAGGTTAATGTCTCTCTCTCTTCTACAGCAGGTTAATGTCTCTCTCTCTCTTCTATAGCAGGTTAATGTCTCTCTCTTCTATAGCAGGTGAATGTCTCTCTCTACTACAGCAGGTTAATGTCTCTCTCTCTACAGCAGGTTAATGTCTCTCTCTCTACTACAGCAGGTTAATGTCTCTCTCTCTACTACAGCAGGTTAATGTCTATCTCTCTCTCTACTACAGCAGGTTAATGTCTCTCTCTCTCTACTACAGCAGGATAATGTCTCTCTCTCTTCCACAGCAGGTTAATGTCTCTCTCTCTCTCTTCTATAGCAGGTTAATGTCTCTCTCTCTCTTCTACAGCAGGTTAATCTCTCTCTCTCTACTACAGCAGGTTAATGTCTCTCTCTCTCTCTACTACAGCAGGTTAATGTCTCTCTCTCTCTCTACTACAGCAGGTTAATCTCTCTCTGTCTACTACAGCAGGTTAATGTCTCTCTCTCTACTACAGCAGGTTAATGTCTCTCTCTCTACTACAGCAGGTTAATGTCTCTCTCTTCTACTACAGCAGGTTAATGTCTCTCTCTCTACTACAGCAGGTTAATGTCTCTCTCTCTACTACAACAGCAGGTTAATGTCTCTCTCTCTTCTACAGCAGGTAAATGTCTCTCGCTCGCTCTCTACTACAGCAGGTTAATGTCTCTCTCTCTCTACTACAGCAGGTTAATGTCTTTCTCTCTCTTCTACAGATGGTTAATGTCTCTCTCTCTACTACAGCAGGTTAATGTCTCTTTCTCTCTCTTCTACTACAGCAGGTTAATGTCTCTCTCTTCTACTACAGCAGGTTAATGTCGCTCTCTCTACTACAGCAGGTTAATGTCTCTCTCTCTACTACAGCAGGTTAATGTCTCTCTCTCTACTACAGCAGGTTAATGTCTCTCTCTTCTACTACAGCAGGTTAATGTCTCTCTCTCTACTACAGCAGGTTAATGTCTCTCTCTTCTACTACAGCAGGTTAATGTCTCTCTCTCTACTACAGCAGGTTAATGTCTCTCTCTCTACTACAGCAGGTTAATGTCTCTCTCTTCTACTACAGCAGGTTAATGTCTCTCTCTCTACTACAGCAGGTTAATGTCTCTCTCTACTACAGCAGGTTAATGCCTCTCTCTCCTACAGCAGGTTAATGTCTCTCTCTCTCTACTGCAGCAGGTTAATGTCTCTCTCTCTCTCTCTCTCAATTCAATTCAAGGGCATTATTGGCATGGGAAACATGTGTTAACATTGCCAAAGCAAGTGAGGTAGACAACATACAAAGCGAATATATAAAGTGAAAAACAACAAAAATTAACAGTAAACATTACACACAGAAGTTTCAAAACAGTAAAGACATTACTAATGTCATATATATATATATATATATATATACAGTGTTTTAACAATGTACAAATGGTTGAAGGACACACTCTCTCTCTCTCTCTCTCTACTACAGCAGGTTAATGTCTCTCTCTCTCTCTACTACAGCAGGTTAATGTCTCTCTCTCTCTCTCTACTACAGCAGGTTAATGTCTCTCGCTCTCTCTCTACTACAGCAGGTTAATGTCTCTCTCTCTCTCTCTCTACTACAGCATGTTAATGTCTCTCTCTCTCTCTCTCTCTCTTTCTCTCTACTACAGTAGGTTAATGTCTCTCTCTCTCTCTACTACAGCAGGTTAATGTTTCTCTCTCTTTCTCTCTACTACAGCAGGTTAATGTCTCTCTCTCTCTACTACAGCATGTTAATGTTAATCTCTCTCTTTCTCTCTTCTATAGCAGGTTAATGTCTCTCTCTCTTCTACTAGCAGGTTAATGTCTCTCTCTCTCTTCTATAGCAGGTTAATGTCTCTCTCTTCTACTACAGCAGGTTAATGTCTCTCTCTCTACTACAGCAGGTTAATGTCTCTCTCTTCTATAGGTTAATGTCTCTCTCTCTCTACTACAGCAGGTTAAATCTCTCTCTCTCTCTCTCTCTCAATTCAATTCAAGGGCATTATTGGCAGGGAAACATGTGTTAACATTGCCAAAGCAAGTCTAGACAACATACAAAGCGAATATATAAAGTGAAAAACAACAAAAATTAACAGTAAACATTACACACAGAAGTTTCAAAACAGTAAAGACATTACTAATGTCATATTATATATATATATATATATATATATATATATATATATATATATATATATATATATATATATATATATATATATATATATATATACAGTGTTTTAACAATGTACAAATGGTTGAAGGACACCTCTCTCTCTCTCTCTCTCTACTACAGCAGGTTAATGTCTCTCTCTCTCTCTACTACAGCAGGTTAATGTCTCTCTCTCTCTCTCTACTACAGCAGGTTAATGTCTCTCGCTCTCTCTCTACTACAGCAGGTTAATGTCTCTCTCTCTCTCTCTACTACAGCATGTTAATGTCTCTCTCTCTCTCTCTCTCTCTTTCTCTCTACTACAGCAGGTTAATGTCTCTCTCTCTCTCTACTACAGCAGGTTAATGTCTCTCTCTCTACTACAGCAGGTTAATGTCTCTCTCTCTACCACAGCAGGTTAATGTCTCTCTCTCTCTACTACAGCATGTTAATGTCTCTCTCTTCTACAGCAGGTTAATGTCTCTCTCTCTCTTCTATAGCAGGTTAATGTCTCTCTCTCTCTTCTACAGCAGGTTAATGTCTCTCTCTCTCTTCTACAGCAGGTTAATGTCTCTCTCTCTCTTCTATAGCAGGTTAATGTCTCTCTCTTCTATAGCAGGTTAATGTCTCTCTCTCTCTACTACAGCAGGTTAATGTCTCTCTCTTCTACAGCAGGTTAATGTCTCTCTCTCTACTACAGCAGGTTAATGTCTCTCTCTCTACTACAGCAGGTTAATGTCTCTCTCTCTCTACTACAGCAGGTTAATGTCTCTCTCTCTCTACTACAGCAGGTTAATGTCTCTCTCTCTCTACTACAGCAGGTTAATGTCTCTCTCTCTCTACTACAGCAGGTTAATGTCTCTCTCTCTCTACTACAGCAGGTTAATGTCTCTCTCTCTCTACTACAGTAGGTTAATGTCTCTCTCTCTCTTCTACAGCAGGTTAATGTCTCTCTCTCTCTTCTACAGCAGGTTAATGTCTCTCTCTCTCTACTACAGCAGGTTAATGTCTCTATCTCTTCTACAGCAGGTTAATCTCTCTCTCTCTACTACAGCAGGTTGATGTCTCTCTCTCTCTACTACAGCAGGTTAATGTCTCTCTCTCTCTCTCTACTACAGCAGGTTAATGTCTCTCTCTCTCTCTCTCTCTACCACAGCAGGTTAATGTCTCTCTCACTCTCTTTACTACAGCAGGTTAATGTCTCTCTCTCTCTCTCTACTACAGCAGGTTAATGTCTCTCTCTCTCTCTACTACAGCAGGTTAATGTCTCTCTCTCTCTACTACAGCAGGTTAATGTCTCTTTCGCTCTACTACAGCAGGTTAATATCTCTCTCTCTCTCTCTACTACAGCAGGTTAATGTCTCTCTCTCTCTCTCTACTACAGCAGGTTAATGTCTCTCTCTCTCTCTCTCTCTCTCTACTACAGCAGGTTAATGTCTCTCTCTCTCTTTCTACTACAGCAGGTTAATGTCTCTCTCTCTCTCTACTACAGCAGGTTAATGTCTCTTTCGCTCTACTACAGCAGGTTAATGTCTGTCTCTCTCTACTACAGCAGGTTAATGTCTCTCTCTCTCTACTACAGCAGGTTAATGTCTCTCTCTCTCTTCTACAGCAGGTTAATGTCTCTCTCTCTCTCTTCTACAGCAGGTTAATGTCTCTCTCTCTCTACTACAGCAGGTTAATGTCTCTCTCTACTACAGCAGGTTAATGTTTCTCTCTCTTCTACAGCAGGTTAATGTCTCTCTCTCTCTCTTCTATAGCAGGTTAATGTCTCTCTCTCTCTTCTATAGCAGGTTAATGTTTCTCTCTCTTCTACAGCAGGTTAATGTCTCTCTCTCTCTTCTATAGCAGGTTAATGTTTCTCTCTCTCTTCTATAGCATGTTAATGTCTCTCTCTCTCTACTACAGCAGGTTGATGCATCTCTCTCTTCTACAGCAGGTTAATGTCTCTCTCTCTTCTATAGCAGGTTAATGTCTCTCTCTCTCTTCTATAGCAGGTTAATGTCTCTCTCTCTCTTCTATAGCAGGTTAATGTCTCTCTCTCTCTACTACAGCAGGTTAATGTATCTCTCTCTCTCTACTACAGCAGGTTAATGTCTCTCTCTCTCTACTACAGCAGGTTAATGTATCTCTCTCTCTCTACTACAGCAGGTTAATGTCTCTCTCTCTCTACAGCAGGCTAATGTTTCTCTCTCTTCTACAGCAGGTTAATGACTCTCTCTCTCTCTTCTATAGCAGGTTAATGTCTCTCTCTCTCTTCTATAGCAGGTTAATGTTTCTCTCTCTTCTACAGCAGGTTAATGTCTCTCTCTCTCTTCTATAGCAGGTTAATGTCTCTCTCTCTCTTCTATAGCAGGTTAATGTCTCTCTCTCTCTACTACAGCAGGTTGATGCATCTCTCTCTTCTACAGCAGGTTAATGTCTCTCTCTCTTCTATAGCAGGTTAATGTCTCTCTCTCTCTTCTATAGCAGGTTAATGTCTCTCTCTCTCTTCTATAGCAGGTTAATGTCTCTCTCTCTCTACTACAGCAGGTTAATGTATCTCTCTCTCTCTACTACAGCAGGTTAATGTCTCTCTCTCTCTACTACAGCAGGTTAATGTATCTCTCTCTCTCTACTACAGCAGGTTAATGTCTCTCTCTCTCTACAGCAGGCTAATGTTTCTCTCTCTACTACAGCAGGTTAATGTCTCTCTCTCTACTACAGCAGGCTAATGTTTCTCTCTCTTCTACAGCAGGTTAATGTCTCTCTCTCTACTACAGCAGGTTAATGTCTCTCTCTCTTCCACAGAAGGTTAATGTCTCTCTCTCTTCTACAGCAGGTTAATGTCTCTCTCTCTCTCTTCTATAGCAGGTTAATGTCTCTCTCTTCTATAGCAGGTGAATGTCTCTCTCTACTACAGCAGGTTAATGTCTCTCTCTCTACAGCAGGTTAATGTCTCTCTCTCTCCACAAAAGCATGTTAATGTCTCCCTCTCTCTCTACAGCATATTAATGTCTCTCTCTCTCTCTCTCTCTACTGCAGGTTAATGTCTCTCTCTCTCTACTACAGCATGTTAATGTTTCTCTCTCTCTCTCTACTACAGCAGGTTAATGTCTCTCTCTCTCTCTCTCTCTCTCTCTCTCTCTACTACAGCAGGTTAATGTCTCTCTCTCTCTCTACTACAGCAGGTTAATGTCTCTCTCTCTCTCTACTACAGCAGGTTAATGTCTCTCTCTCTCTGTCTACTACAGCAGGTTAATGTCTCTCTCTCTCTCTCTCTCTCTCTCTCTCTCAGGTTAATGTCTCTCTCTCTCTCTCTACAGCAGGTTAATCTCTCTCTCTCTTCTATAGCAGGTTAATCTCTCTCTCTCTCTCTTCTCTCTCTCTCTCTACTATAGCAGGTTAATCTCTCTCTCTCTTTCTTTACTACAGCAGGTTAATGTCTCTCTCTCTCTACAACAGCAGGTTAATGTCTCTCTCTCTACTACAGCAGGTTAATGTCTCTCTCTCTCTACAACAGCAGGTTAATGTCTCTCTCTCTTCTACAGCAGGTAAATGTCTCTCGCTCGCTCTCTACTACAGCAGGTTAATGTCTCTCTCTCTCTACTACAGCAGGTTAATGTCTCTCTCTCTCTATTACAGCAGGTTAATGTCTCTCTCTCTTCTACAGCAGGTTAATCTCTCTCTCTCTACTACAGCAGGTTAATGTCTCTCTCTCTCTCTACTACAGCAGGTTAATGTCTCTCTCTCTCTCTACTACAACAGGTTAATCTCTCTCTGTCTACTACAGCAGGTTAATGTCTCTCTCTCTACTACAGCAGGTTAATGTCTCTCTCTCTACTACAGCAGGTTAATGTCTCTCTCTTCTACTACAGCAGGTTAATGTCTCTCTCTCTACTACAGCAGGTTAATGTCTCTCTCTCTACTACAACAGCAGGTTAATGTCTCTCTCTCTTCTACAGCAGGTAAATGTCTCTCGCTCGCTCTCTACTACAGCAGGTTAATGTCTCTCTCTCTCTACTACAGCAGGTTAATGTCTTTCTCTCTCTTCTACAGATGGTTAATGTCTCTCTCTCTACTACAGCAGGTTAATGTCTCTCTCTTCTACTACAGCAGGTTAATGTCTCTCTCTCTACTACAGCAGGTTAATGTCTCTCTCTTCTACTACAGCAGGTTAATGTCTCTCTCTCTACTACAGCAGGTTAATGTCTCTCTCTCTACTACAGCAGGTTAATGTCTCTCTCTTCTACTACAGCAGGTTAATGTCTCTCTCTCTACTACAGCAGGTTAATGTCTCTCTCTTCTACTACAGCAGGTTAATGTCTCTCTCTCTACTACAGCAGGCTAATGTTTCTCTCTCTTCTACAGCAGGTTAATGTCTCTCTCTCTACTACAGCAGGTTAATGTCTCTCTCTCTTCCACAGAAGGTTAATGTCTCTCTCTCTTCTACAGCAGGTTAATGTCTCTCTCTCTCTCTTCTATAGCAGGTTAATGTCTCTCTCTTCTATAGCAGGTGAATGTCTCTCTCTACTACAGCAGGTTAATGTCTCTCTCTCTACAGCAGGTTAATGTCTCTCTCTCTCCACAAAAGCATGTTAATGTCTCCCTCTCTCTCTACAGCATATTAATGTCTCTCTCTCTCTCTCTCTCTACTGCAGGTTAATGTCTCTCTCTCTCTACTACAGCATGTTAATGTTTCTCTCTCTCTCTCTACTACAGCAGGTTAATGTCTCTCTCTCTCTCTCTCTCTCTCTCTCTCTCTCTCTACTACAGCAGGTTAATGTCTCTCTCTCTCTCTACTACAGCAGGTTAATGTCTCTCTCTCTCTACTACAGCAGGTTAATGTCTCTCTCTCTCTGTCTACTACAGCAGGTTAATGTCTCTCTCTCTACTACAGCTCTCTCTCTAATGTCTCTCTCTCTCTTCTCTCTCAGCAGGTTAATCTCTCTCTCTCTCTCTCTCTCTCTCTCTCTTAATCTCTCTCTCTCTCTACTACAGCAGGTTAATGTCTCTCTCTCTTTCTACTACAGCAGGTTAATGTCTCTCTCTCTCTACAGCAGGTTAATCTACTACAGCAGGTTAATGTCTCTCTCTCTACAACAGCAGGTTAATGTCTCTCTCTCTTCTACAGCAGGTAAATGTCTCTCGCTCGCTCTCTACTACAGCAGGTTAATGTCTCTCTCTCTCTACTACAGCAGGTTAATGTCTCTCTCTCTCTATTACAGCAGGTTAATGTCTCTCTCTCTTCTACAGCAGGTTAATCTCTCTCTCTCTACTACAGCAGGTTAATGTCTCTCTCTCTCTCTACTACAGCAGGTTAATGTCTCTCTCTCTCTCTACTACAGCAGGTTAATCTCTCTCTGTCTACTACAGCAGGTTAATGTCTCTCTCTCTACTACAGCAGGTTAATGTCTCTCTCTCTACTACAGCAGGTTAATGTCTCTCTCTTCTACTACAGCAGGTTAATGTCTCTCTCTCTACTACAGCAGGTTAATGTCTCTCTACTACAACAGCAGGTTAATGTCTCTCTCTCTTCTACAGCAGGTAAATGTCTCGCTCGCTCTCTACTACAGCAGGTTAATGTCTCTCTCTCTCTACTACAGCAGGTTAATGTCTTTCTCTCTCTCTCTCTCTTCTACAGCAGGTTAATGTCTCTCTCTCTACTACAGCAGGTTCTCTCTCTTCTACTACAGCAGGTTAATGTCTCTCTCTCTACTACAGCAGGTTAATGTCTCTCTCTCTACTACAGCAGGTTAATGTCTCTCTCTCTCTTCTATCAGGTTAATGTCTCTCTCTCTCTGCTACAGCAGGTTATCTCTCTCTCTCTCTCTCTCTCTCTCTCTCTCTCTCTCTCTCTCTCTCTCTCTCTCTCTCTCTCTCTCTCTCTCTCTCTCTCTCTCTCTCTCTCTCTCTCTACTCTAGCAGGTTCTCTCTCTCTCTCTTCTACTACAGCAGGTTAATCTCTCTCTCTCTTTCTTTACTACAGCAGGTTAATGTCTCTCTCTCTCTACAACAGCAGGTTAATGTCTCTCTCTCTACTACAGCAGGTTAATGTCTCTCTCTCTCTACAACAGCAGGTTAATGTCTCTCTCTCTTCTACAGCAGGTAAATGTCTCTCTCTCTCTACTACAGCAGGTTAATGTCTCTCTCTCTCTACTACAGCAGGTTAATGTCTCTCTCTCTATTACAGCAGGTTAATGTCTCTCTCTCTTCTACAGCAGGTTAATCTCTCTCTCTCTACTACAGCAGGTTAATGTCTCTCTCTCTCTCTACTACAGCAGGTTAATGTCTCTCTCTCTCTCTACTACAACAGGTTAATCTCTCTCTGTCTACTACAGCAGGTTAATGTCTCTCTCTCTACTACAGCAGGTTAATGTCTCTCTCTCTACTACAGCAGGTTAATGTCTCTCTCTTCTACTACAGCAGGTTAATGTCTCTCTCTCTACTACAGCAGGTTAATGTCTCTCTCTCTACTACAACAGCAGGTTAATGTCTCTCTCTCTTCTACAGCAGGTAAATGTCTCTCGCTCGCTCTCTACTACAGCAGGTTAATGTCTCTCTCTCTCTACTACAGCAGGTTAATGTCTTTCTCTCTCTTCTACAGATGGTTAATGTCTCTCTCTCTACTACAGCAGGTTAATGTCTCTCTCTTCTACTACAGCAGGTTAATGTCTCTCTCTCTACTACAGCAGGTTAATGTCTCTCTCTTCTACTACAGCAGGTTAATGTCTCTCTCTCTACTACAGCAGGTTAATGTCTCTCTCTCTACTACAGCAGGTTAATGTCTCTCTCTTCTACTACAGCAGGTTAATGTCTCTCTCTCTACTACAGCAGGTTAATGCCTCTCTCTCCTACAGCAGGTTAATGTCTCTCAATTCAATTCAAGGGCATTATTGGCATGGGAAACATGTGTTAACATTGCCAAAGCAAGTGAGGTAGACAACATACAAAGCGAATATATAAAGTGAAAAACAACAAAAATTAACAGTAAACATTACACACAGAAGTTTCAAAACAGTAAAGACATTACTAATGTCATATATATATATATATATATATATATATATATATATATATATATATATATATATATATATATATATATATATACAGTGTTTTAACAATGTACAAATGGTTGAAGGACACACTCTCTCTCTCTCTCTCTTCTACAGCAGGTTAATGTCTCTCTCTCTCTACTACAGCAGGTTAATGTCTCTCTCTCTCTCTACTACAGCAGGTTAATGTCTCTCTCTCTCTCTCTCTCTACTACAGCAGGTTAATGTCTCTCTCTCTCTCTACTACAGCAGGTTAATGTCTCTCTCTCTCTACTACAGCAGGTTTACATTTTACATTTACATTTAAGTCATTTAGCAGACGCTCTTATCCAGAGCGACTTACAAATTGGTGCATTCACCTTATGACATCCAGTGGAACAGTCACTTTACAATAGTGCATCTAAATCTTAAAGGGGGGTGAGAGGGATTACTTATCCTATCCTAGGTATTCCTTAAAGAGGTGGGGTTTCAGGAGTCTCCGGAAGGTGGTGATTGACTCCGCTGTCCTGGCGTCGTGAGGGAGTTTGTTCCACCATTGGGGGGCCAGAGCAGCGAACAGTTTTGACTGGGCTGAGCGGGAGCTGTACTTCCTCAGTGGTAGGGAGGCGAGCAGGCCAGAGGTGGATGAACGCAGTGCCCTTGTTTGGGTGTAGGGCCTGATCAGAGCCTGGAGGTACTGAGGTGCCGTTCCCCTCACAGCTCCGTAGGCAAGCACCATGGTCTTGTAGCGGATGCGAGCTTCAACTGGAAGCCAGTGGAGAGAGCGGAGGAGCGGGGTGACGTGAGAGAACTTGGGAAGGTTGAACACCAGACGGGCTAATGTCTCTCTCTCTCTCTACTACAGCAGGTTAATGTCTCTCTCTCTACTACAGCAGGCTAATGTTTCTCTCTCTTCTACAGCAGGTTAATGTCTCTCTCTCTACTACAGCAGGCTAATGTTTCTCTCTCTTCTACAGCAGGTTAATGTCTCTCTCTCTCTCTACTACAGCAGGCTAATGTTTCTCTCTCTACTACAGCAGGTTAATGTCTCTCTCTCTACTACAGCAGGCTAATGTTTCTATCTCTTCTACAGCAGGTTAATGTCTCTCTCTCTACTACAGCAGGTTAATGTCTCTCTCTCTTCCACAGCAGGTTAATGTCTCTCTCTCTTCTACAGCAGGTTAATGTCTCTCTCTCTCTCTCTTCTATAGCAGGTTAATGTCTCTCTCTCTCTTCTATAGCAGGTTAATGTCTCTCTCTCTTCTATAGCAGGTTAATGTCTCTCTCTTCTATAGCAGGTGAATGTCTCTCTCTCTCTCTTCTATAGCAGGTTAATGTCTCTCTCTTCTATAGCAGGTTAATGTCTCTCTCTCTCTCTTCTATAGCAGGTTAATGTCTCTCTCTCTCTCTTCTATAGCAGGTTAATGTCTCTCTCTCTCTCTTCTATAGCAGGTTAATGTCTCTCTCTTCTATAGCAGGTGAATGTCTCTCTCTCTCTCTTCTATAGCAGGTTAATGTCTCTCTCTCTTCTATAGCAGGTTAATGTCTCTCTCTCTCTCTTCTATAGCAGGTTAATGTCTCTCTCTCTCTCTTCTATAGCAGGTTAATGTCTCTCTCTCTCTCTACTACAGCAGGATAATGTCTCTCTCTCTCTCTTCTATAGCAGGTTAATGTCTCTCTCTCTTCTATAGCAGGTTAATGTCTCTCTCTCTACTACAGCAGGTTAATGTCTCTCTCTCTACTACAGCAGGTTAATGTCTATCTCTCTCTCTACTACAGCAGGTTAATGTCTCTCTCTCTCTACTACAGCAGGATAATGTCTCTCTCTCTCTTCTATAGCAGGTTAATGTCTCTCTCTCTCTCTTCTATAGCAGGTTAATGTCTCTCTCTTCTATAGCAGGTGAATGTCTCTCTCTACTACAGCAGGTTAATGTCTCTCTCTCTCTACTACAGCAGGTTAATGTCTCTCTCTCTCTACAGCAGGTTAATGTCTCTCTCTCTCTACTACAGCAGGTTAATGTCTCTCTCTCTCTACTACAGCAGGTTAATGTCTCTCTCTCTTCTACAGCAGGTTAATGTCTCTCTCTCTCTCTACTACTGCAGGTTAATGTCTCTCTCTCTCTACTACTGCAGGTTGATGTCTCTCTCTCTACTACAGCAGGTTAATGTTTATCTCTCTTCTACAGCAGGTTAATCTCTCTCTCTCTACTACAGCAGGTTAATGTCTCTCTCTCTTCCACAGCAGGTTAATGTCTCTCTCTCTACTACAGCAGGTTGATGCATCTCTCTCTTCTACAGCAGGTTAATGTCTCTCTCTCTACTACAGCAGGTTAATGTTTATCTCTCTTCTACAGCAGGTTAATCTCTCTCTCTCTACTACTGCAGGTTGATGTCTCTCTCTCTACTACAGCAGGTTAATGTTTATCTCTCTTCTACAGCAGGTTAATCTCTCTCTCTCTACTACAGCAGGTTAATGTCTCTCTCTCTTCCACAGCAGGTTAATGTCTCTCTCTCTACTACAGCAGGTTAATGTCTCTCTCTCTTCCACAGCAGGTTAATGTCTCTCTCTCTTCTATAGCAGGTTAATGTCTCTCTCTCTCTTCCACAGCAGGTTAATGTCTCTCTCTCTTCTACAGCAGGTTAATCTCTCTCTCTCTACTACTGCAGGTTGATGTCTCTCTCTCTACTACAGCAGGTTAATGTTTATCTCTCTTCTACAGCAGGTTAATCTCTCTCTCTCTACTACAGCAGGTTAATGTCTCTCTCTCTTCCACAGCAGGTTAATCTCTCTCTCTCTACTACAGCAGGTTAATGTCTCTCTCTCTTCCACAGCAGGTTAATGTCTCTCTCTCTACTACAGCAGGTTAATGTCTCTCTCTCTCCACAGCAGGTTAATGTCTCTCTCTCTTCTATAGCAGGTTAATGTCTCTCTCTCTCTTCTATAGCAGGTTAATGTCTCTCTCTTCTATAGCAGGTTAATGTCTCTCTCTCTCTACTACAGCAGGTTAATGTCTCTCTCTCTCTACTACAGCAGGTTAATGTCTCTCTCTTCTATAGCAGGTTAATGTCTCTCTCTCTCTACTACAGCAGGTTAATGTCTCTCTCTCTCTACAGCAGGTTAATGTCTCTCTCTCTCTACTACAGCAGGTTAATGTCTCTCTCTCTACTACAGCAGGTTAATGTCTCTCTCTACTACAGCAGGTTAATGTCTCTCTCTCTCTACTACAGCAGGTTAATGTCTCTCTCTCTACTACAGCAGGTTAATGTCTCTCTCTCTCTACTACAGCAGGTTAATGTCTCTCTCTCTCTACTACAGTAGGTTAATGTCTCTCTCTCTCTTCTACAGCAGGTTAATGTCTCTCTCTCTCTTCTACAGCAGGTTAATGTCTCTCTCTCTCTACTACAGCAGGTTAATGTCTCTATCTCTTCTACAGCAGGTTAATCTCTCTCTCTCTACTACAGCAGGTTGATGTCTCTCTCTCTCTACTACAGCAGGTTAATGTCTCTCTCTCTCTCTCTACTACAGCAGGTTAATGTCTCTCTCTCTCTCTCTCTACTACAGCAGGTTAATGTCTCTCTCTCTCTCTCTACTACAGCAGGTTAATGTCTCTCTCTCTCTTTCTACTACAGCAGGTTAATGTCTCTCTCTCTCTCTACTACAGCAGGTTAATGTCTCTTTCGCTCTACTACAGCAGGTTAATGTCTCTCTCTCTCTACTACAGCAGGTTAATGTCTCTCTCTCTCTACTACAGCAGGTTAATGTCTCTCTCTCTCTTCTACAGCAGGTTAATGTCTCTCTCTCTCTCTTCTACAGCAGGTTAATGTCTCTCTCTCTCTACTACAGCAGGTTAATGTCTCTCTCTCTACTACAGCAGGTTAATGTTTCTCTCTCTTCTACAGCAGGTTAATGTCTCTCTCTCTCTCTTCTATAGCAGGTTAATGTCTCTCTCTCTCTTCTATAGCAGGTTAATGTCTCTCTCTCTCTTCTATAGCAGGTTAATGTCTCTCTCTCTCTACTACAGCAGGTTAATGTCTCTTTCTCTCTACTACAGCAGGTTAATGTCTCTCTCTCTACTACAGCAGGTTAATGTTTCTCTCTCTTCTACAGCAGGTTAATGTCTCTCTCTCTTCTATAGCAGGTTAATGTCTCTCTCTCTCTTCTATAGCAGGTTAATGTCTCTCTCTCTCTTCTATAGCAGGTTAATGTCTCTCTCTCTCTACTACAGCAGGTTAATGCATCTCTCTCTTCTACAGCAGGTTAATGTCTCTCTCTCTTCTATAGCAGGTTAATGTCTCTCTCTCTCTTCTATAGCAGGTTAATGTCTCTCTCTCTCTATAGCAGGTTAATGTCTCTCTCTCTACTACAGCAGGTTAATGTATCTCTCTCTCTCTCTACAGCAGGTTAATGTCTCTCTCTCTCTACAGCAGGCTAATGTTTCTCTCTCTACTACAGCAGGTTAATGTCTCTCTCTCTACTACAGCAGGCTAATGTTTCTCTCTCTTCTACAGCAGGTTAATGTCTCTCTCTCTCTTCTACAGCAGGTTAATGTCTCTCTCTCTCTACTACAGCAGGTTAATGTCTCTATCTCTTCTACAGCAGGTTAATCTCTCTCTCTCTACTACAGCAGGTTGATGTCTCTCTCTCTCTACTACAGCAGGTTAATGTCTCTCTCTCTCTCTCTACTACAGCAGGTTAATGTCTCTCTCTCTCTCTACAGCAGGTTAATGTCTCTCTCTCTCTCTACTACAGCAGGTTAATGTCTCTCTCTCTTCTATAGCAGGTTAATGTCTCTCTCTTCTATAGCAGGTTAATGTCTCTCTCTCTCTACTACAGCAGGTTAATGTCTCTCTCTCTCTACTACAGCAGGTTAATTCTCTCTCTCTCTCTACTACAGCAGGTTAATGTCTCTCTCTCTCTTCTATAGCAGGTTAATTTCTCTCTCTCTACTACAGCAGGTTGATGTCTCTCTCTCTCTCTACAGCAGGTTAATGTCTCTCTCTCTCTCTACTACAGCAGGTTAATGTCTCTCTCTCTCTCTACCACAGCAGGTTAATGTCTCTCTCTCTCTACTACAGCAGGTTAATGTCTCTCTCTCTCTTCTATAGCAGGTTAATGTCTCTCTCTTCTATAGCAGGTTAATGTCTCTCTCTCTACTACAGCAGGTTAATGTCTCTCTCTCTCTACTACAGCAGGTTAATTCTCTCTCTCTCTCTACTACAGCAGGTTAATGTCTCTCTCTCTCTTCTATAGCAGGTTAATGTCTCTCTCTTCTATAGCAGGTTAATGTCTCTCTCTCTCTACTATAGCAGGTTAATGTCTCTCTCTCTCTACTACAGCAGGTTAATGTCTCTCTCTCTCTCTATAGCAGGTTAATGTCTCTCTCTCTCTTCTACAGCAGGTTAATGTCTCTCTCTCTTCTATAGCAGGTTAATGTCTCTCTCTCTCTTCTATAGCAGGTTAATGTCTCTCTCTCTCTTCTATAGCAGGTTAATTAATCTCTCTCTACTACAGCAGGTTGATGCTCTCTCTTCTACAGCAGGTTAATGTCTCTCTCTCTTCTATAGCAGGTTAATGTCTCTCTCTCTCTTCTATAGCAGGTTAATGTCTCTCTCTCTTCTATAGCAGGTTAATGTCTCTCTCTCTCTACTACAGCAGGTTAATGTATCTCTCTCTCTCTACTACAGCAGGTTAATGTCTCTCTCTCTCTACAGCAGGCTAATGTTTCTCTCTCTACTACAGCAGGTTAATGTCTCTCTCTCTACTACAGCAGGCTAATGTTTCTCTCTCTTCTACAGCAGGTTAATGTCTCTCTCTCTCTTCTACAGCAGGTTAATGTCTCTCTCTCTCTACTACAGCAGGTTAATGTCTCTATCTCTTCTACAGCAGGTTAATCTCTCTCTCTCTACTACAGCAGGTTGATGTCTCTCTCTCTCTACTACAGCAGGTTAATGTCTCTCTCTCTCTCTCTACTACAGCAGGTTAATGTCTCTCTCTCTCTCTCTCTACCACAGCAGGTTAATGTCTCTCTCACTCTCTCTACTACAGCAGGTTAATGTCTCTCTCTCTACTACAGCAGGTTAATGTCTCTCTCTCTCTACTACAGCAGGTTAATGTCTCTCTCTCTACTACAGCAGGTTAATGTCTCTTTCGCTCTACTACAGCAGGTTAATGTCTCTCTCTCTCTCTCTACTACAGCAGGTTAATGTCTCTCTCTCTCTCTCTACTACAGCAGGTTAATGTCTCTCTCTCTCTCTCTACTACAGCAGGTTAATGTCTCTCTCTCTCTTTCTACTACAGCAGGTTAATGTCTCTCTCTCTCTCTACTACAGCAGGTTAATGTCTCTCTCTCTACTACAGCAGGTTGATGCATCTCTCTCTTCTACAGCAGGTTAATGTCTCTCTCTTCTACAGCAGGTTCATGTCTCTCTCTCTCTTCTATAGCAGGTTAATGTCTCTCTCTTCTATAGCAGGTTAATGTCTCTCTCTCTCTACTACAGCAGGTTAATGTCTCTCTCTCTCTACAGCAGGTTAATGTCTCTCTCTCTCTACTACAGCAGGTTAATGTCTCTCTCTCTCTACTACAGCAGGTTAATGTCTCTCTCTCTCTACTACAGCAGGTTAATGTCTCTCTCTCTCTACTACAGCAGGTTAATGTCTCTCTCTCTATACTACAGCAGGTTAATGTCTCTCTCTCTCTACTACAGCAGGTTAATGTCTCTCTCTCTCTACTACAGCAGGTTAATGTCTCTCTCTCTCTTCTACAGTAGGTTAATGTCTCTCTCTCTCTCTCTACTACAGCAGGTTAATGTCTCTCTCTCTCTTCTACAGCAGGTTAATGTCTCTCTCTCTCTACTACAGCAGGTTAATGTCTCTATCTCTTCTACAGCAGGTTAATCTCTCTCTCTCTACTACAGCAGGTTGATGTCTCTCTCTCTCTACTACAGCAGGTTAATGTCTCTCTCTCTCTCTCTGCTACAGCAGGTTAATGTATCTCTCTCTCTACTACAGCAGGTTAATGTCTCTCTCTCTCTACTACAGCAGGTTAATGTCTCTCTCTCTCTACTACAGCATGTTAATGTCTCTCTCTCTCTTCTACAGCAGGTTAATGTCTCTCTCTCTTCTACAGCAGGTTAATGTCTCTCTCTCTCTACTACAGCAGGTTAATGTCTCTCTCTCTACTACAGCAGGTTAATGTCTCTCTCTCTCTCTCTCTACTACAGCAGGTTAATGTCTCTTTCGCTCTACTACAGCAGGTTAATGTCTCTCTCTCTACTACAGCAGGTTAATGTCTCTCTCTCTCTACTACAGCAGGTTAATGTCTCTCTCTCTCTACTACAGCATGTTAATGTCTCTCTCTCTCTTCTACAGCAGGTTAATGTCTCTCTCTCTCTTCTACAGCAGGTTAATGTCTCTCTCTCTCTACTACAGCAGGTTAATGTCTCTCTCTCTACTACAGCAGGTTAATGTTTCTCTCTCTTCTACAGCAGGTTAATGTCTCTCTCTCTCTTCTATAGCAGGTTAATGTCTCTCTCTCTCTTCTATAGCAGGTTAATGTCTCTCTCTCTCTTCTATAGCAGGTTAATGTCTCTCTCTCTCTACTACAGCAGGTTAATGTCTCTCTCTCTCTACTACAGCAGGTTAATGTCTCTCTCTCTACTACAGCAGGTTAATGTTTCTCTCTCTTCTACAGCAGGTTAATGTCTCTCTCTCTTCTATAGCAGGGTAATGTCTCTCTCTCTCTTCTATAGCAGGTTAATGTCTCTCTTCTCTCTTCTATAGCAGGTTAATGTCTCTCTCTCTCTACTACAGCAGGTTAATGTCTCTCTCTCTCTCTACAGCAGGTTAATGTGTGTCTCTACTACAGCAGGTTAATGTCTCTCTCTCTCTCCTCTACAGCAGGTTAATGTCTCTCTCTCTCTTCTATAGCAGGTTAATGTCTCTCTCTCTCTTCTATAGCAGGTTAATGTCTCTCTCGCTCTACTACAGCAGGTTAATGTCTCTCTCTCTCTTCTATAACAGGTTAATATCTCTCTCTCTCTTCTACAGCAGGTTAATGTCTCTCTCTCTCTACTACATTTACATTTAAGTCATTTAGCAGACGCTCTTATACGACTTACAGCAGGTTAATGTCTCTCTCTCTACCACAGCAGGTTAATGTTTCTCTCTCTTCTACAGCAGGTTAATCTCTCTCTCTCTACTACAGCAGGTTAATGTTTCTCTCTCTCCTACAGCAGGTTAATGTCTATCTCTCTACTACAGCAGGTTAATGTATATCTCTCTCCACTACAGCAGGTTAATGTCTCTCTCTCTCTCTCTCCTACAGCAGGTTAATGTCTCTCTCTCTACTACAGCAGGTTAATGTCTCTCTCTCTACTACAGCAGGTTAATGTCTCTCTCTCTCTACTACAGCAGGTTAATGTCTCTCTCTCTACTACAGCAGGTTAATGTCTCTCTCTCTCTACTACAGCAGGTTAATCTCTCTCTCTCTACTACAGCAGGTTAATGTCTCTCTCTCTCTACTACAGCAGGTTAATGTCTCTCTCTCTCTTCTACAGCAGGTTAATGTCTCTCTCTCTCTCTACTACAGCAGGTTAATGTCTCTCTCTCTCTACTACAGCAGGTTAATGTCTCTCTCTCTCTTCTATAGCAGGTTAATGTTTCTCTCTCTTCTACAGCAGGTTAATGTCTCTCTCTCTCTCTTCTATAGCAGGTTAATGTCTCTCTCTCTCTTCTATAGCAGGTTAATGTCTCTCTCTCTCTACTACAGCAGGTTAATGTCTCTCTCTTCTATAGCAGGTTAATGTCTCTCTCTACTACAGCAGGTTAATGTCTCTCTCTTCTATAGCAGGTTAATGTCTCCCTCTCTCTTCTATAGCAGGTTAATGTCTCTCTCTTCTATAGCAGGTTAATGTCTCTCTCTACTACAGCAGGTTAATGTCTCTCTCTTCTATAGCAGGTTAATGTCTCCCTCTCTCTTCTATAGCAGGTTAATGTCTCTCTCTCTCTACTACAGCAGGTTAATGTCTCTCTCTCTCTACTACAGCAGGTTAATGTCTCTCTCTCTCTTCTATAGCAGGTTAATGTCTCTCTCTTCTATAGCTCTCTCTCTCTCTACTACAGCAGGTTAATGTCTCTCTCTCTCTACTACAGCAGGTTAATGTCTCTCTCTCTCTACTACAGCAGGTTAATGTCTCTCTCTCTCTACTACAGCAGGTTAATGTCTCTCTCTCTCTACTACAGCAGGTTAATGTCTCTCTCTCTCTTCTACAGCAGGTTAATGTCTCTCTCTCTCTCTACAGCAGGTTAATGTCTCTCTCTCTCTACTACAGCAGGTTAATGTCTCTCTCTCTCTCTACAGCAGGTTAATGTCTCTCTCTCTTCAGCAGGTTAATACAGCAGGTTAATGTCTCTCTCTCTCTTCTATAGCAGGTTAATGTCTCTCTCTCTCTTCTATAGCAGGTTAATGTCTCTCTCTCTCTACTACAGCAGGTTAATGTCTCTCTCTTCTAGCAGGTTAATGTCTCTCTCTACTACAGCAGGTTAATGTCTCTCTCTTCTAGCAGGTTAATGTCTCCCTCTCTCTTCTATAGCAGGTTAATGTCTCTCTCTTCTATAGCAGGTTAATGTCTCTCTCTACTACAGCAGGTTAATGTCTCTCTCTTCTATAGCAGGTTAATGTCTCCTCTCTCTTCTATAGCAGGTTAATGTCTCTCTCTCTACTACAGCAGGTTAATGTCTCTCTCTCTCTACTACAGCAGGTTAATGTTTCTCTCTCTTCTATAGCAGGTTAATGTCTCTCTCTTCTATAGCAGGTTAATGTCTCTCTCTCTACTACAGCAGGTTAATGTCTCTCTCTCTCTACTACAGCAGGTTAATGTCTCTCTCTCTCTACTACAGCAGGTTAATGTCTCTCTCTCTCTACAACAGCAGGTTAATGTCTCTCTACAACAGCTCTCTCTCTCTACTACAGCAGGTTAATGCATCTCTCTCTACTACAGCAGGTTGATGCATCTCTCTCTACTACAGCAGGTTAATGTCTCTCTCTACTACAGCAGGTTAATGCATCTCTCTCTTCTACAGCAGGTTGATGCATCTCTCTCTTCTACAGCAGGTTAATGTCTCTCTCTCTCTACAGCAGGTTAATGTCTCTCTCTTCTATAGCAGGTTAATGTCTCTCTCTCTCTACAGCAGGTTAATGTCTCTCTCTCTCTACAGCAGGTTAATGTCTCTCTCTCTCCAGTACAGCAGGTTAATGTCTCTCTCTCTCTACTACAGCAGGTTAATGTCTCTCTCTCTCTACTACAGCAGGTTAATGTCTCTCTCTCTACTACAGCAGGTTAATGTCTCTCTCTCTTCTACAGCAGGTTAATGTCTCTCTCTCTCTTCCACAGCAGGTTGATGCATCTCTCTCTTCTACAGCAGGTTAATGTCTCTCTCTTCTATAGCAGGTTAATGTCTCTCTCTCTCTACAGCAGGTTAATGTCTCTCTCTCTCTACTACAGCAGGTTAATGTCTCTCTCTCTCTACTACAGCAGGTTAATGTCTCTCTCTCTACTACAGCAGGTTAATGTTTCTCTCTCTTCTATAGCAGGTTAATCTCTCTCTCTCTACTACAGCAGGTTAATGTCTCTCTCTTCTATAGCAGGTTAATGTCTCTCTCTCTACTACAGCAGGTTAATGTCTCTCTCTCTCTACTACAGCAGGTTAATGTCTCTCTCTCTACTACAGCAGATTAATGTTTCTCTCTCTTCTATAGCAGGTTAATGTCTCTCTCTCTCTTCTATAGCAGGTTAATGTCTCTCTCTCTCTTCTATAGCAGGTTAATGTCTCTCTCTCTCTACTACAGCAGGTTAATGTATCTCTCTCTCTCTACTACAGCAGGTTAATGTCTCTCTCTCTCTACAGCAGGCTAATGTTTCTCTCTCTACTACAGCAGGTTAATGTCTCTCTCTCTACTACAGCAGGCTAATGTTTCTCTCTCTTCTACAGCAGGTTAATGTCTCTCTCTCTCTTCTACAGCAGGTTAATGTCTCTCTCTCTCTACTACAGCAGGTTAATGTCTCTATCTCTTCTACAGCAGGTTAATCTCTCTCTCTCTACTACAGCAGGTTGATGTCTCTCTCTCTCTACTACAGCAGGTTAATGTCTCTCTCTCTCTCTCTACTACAGCAGGTTAATGTCTCTCTCTCTCTCTACCACAGCAGGTTAATGTCTCTCTCACTCTCTCTACTACAGCAGGTTAATGTCTCTCTCTCTCTTCTATAGCAGGTTAATGTCTCTCTCTTCTATAGCAGGTTAATGTCTCTCTCTCTCTACTACAGCAGGTTAATGTCTCTCTCTCTCTACTACAGCAGGTTAATTTCTCTCTCTCTCTCTACTACAGCAGGTTAATGTCTCTCTCTCTCTTCTATAGCAGGTTAATTTCTCTCTCTCTACTACAGCAGGTTGATGTCTCTCTCTCTCTACTACAGCAGGTTAATGTCTCTCTCTCTCTCTCTACTACAGCAGGTTAATGTCTCTCTCTCTCTCTCTACCACAGCAGGTTAATGTCTCTCTCACTCTCTCTACTACAGCAGGTTAATGTCTCTCTCTCTCTTCTATAGCAGGTTAATGTCTCTCTCTTCTATAGCAGGTTAATGTCTCTCTCTCTCTACTACAGCAGGTTAATGTCTCTCTCTCTCTACTACAGCAGGTTAATTTCTCTCTCTCTCTCTACTACAGCAGGTTAATGTCTCTCTCTCTCTTCTATAGCAGGTTAATGTCTCTCTCTTCTATAGCAGGTTAATGTCTCTCTCTCTCTACTATAGCAGGTTAATGTCTCTCTCTCTCTACTACAGCAGGTTAATGTCTCTCTCTCTCTACTATAGCAGGTTAATGTCTCTCTCTCTCTTCTACAGCAGGTTAATGTCTCTCTCTCTTCTATAGCAGGTTAATGTCTCTCTCTCTCTTCTATAGCAGGTTAATGTCTCTCTCTCTCTTCTATAGCAGGTTAATGTCTCTCTCTCTCTACTACAGCAGGTTGATGCATCTCTCTCTTCTACAGCAGGTTAATGTCTCTCTCTCTTCTATAGCAGGTTAATGTCTCTCTCTCTCTTCTATAGCAGGTTAATGTCTCTCTCTCTCTTCTATAGCAGGTTAATGTCTCTCTCTCTCTACTACAGCAGGTTAATGTATCTCTCTCTCTCTACTACAGCAGGTTAATGTCTCTCTCTCTCTACAGCAGGCTAATGTTTCTCTCTCTACTACAGCAGGTTAATGTCTCTCTCTCTACTACAGCAGGCTAATGTTTCTCTCTCTTCTACAGCAGGTTAATGTCTCTCTCTCTCTTCTACAGCAGGTTAATGTCTCTCTCTCTCTACTACAGCAGGTTAATGTCTCTATCTCTTCTACAGCAGGTTAATCTCTCTCTCTCTACTACAGCAGGTTGATGTCTCTCTCTCTCTACTACAGCAGGTTAATGTCTCTCTCTCTCTCTCTACTACAGCAGGTTAATGTCTCTCTCTCTCTCTCTACCACAGCAGGTTAATGTCTCTCTCACTCTCTCTACTACAGCAGGTTAATGTCTCTCTCTCTCTCTCTACTACAGCAGGTTAATGTCTCTCTCTCTCTCTACTACAGCAGGTTAATGTCTCTCTCTCTCTACTACAGCAGGTTAATGTCTCTTTCGCTCTACTACAGCAGGTTAATGTCTCTCTCTCTCTCTCTACTACAGCAGGTTAATGTCTCTCTCTCTCTCTCTACTACAGCAGGTTAATGTCTCTCTCTCTCTCTCTACTACAGCAGGTTAATGTCTCTCTCTCTCTTTCTACTACAGCAGGTTAATGTCTCTCTCTCTCTCTACTACAGCAGGTTAATGTCTCTCTCTCTACTACAGCAGGTTGATGCATCTCTCTCTTCTACAGCAGGTTAATGTCTCTCTCTTCTACAGCAGGTTCATGTCTCTCTCTCTCTTCTATAGCAGGTTAATGTCTCTCTCTTCTATAGCAGGTTAATGTCTCTCTCTCTCTACTACAGCAGGTTAATGTCTCTCTCTCTCTACAGCAGGTTAATGTCTCTCTCTCTCTACTACAGCAGGTTAATGTCTCTCTCTCTCTACTACAGCAGGTTAATGTCTCTCTCTCTCTACTACAGCAGGTTAATGTCTCTCTCTCTCTACTACAGCAGGTTAATGTCTCTCTCTCTATACTACAGCAGGTTAATGTCTCTCTCTCTCTACTACAGCAGGTTAATGTCTCTCTCTCTCTACTACAGCAGGTTAATGTCTCTCTCTCTCTTCTACAGTAGGTTAATGTCTCTCTCTCTCTCTCTACTACAGCAGGTTAATGTCTCTCTCTCTCTTCTACAGCAGGTTAATGTCTCTCTCTCTCTACTACAGCAGGTTAATGTCTCTATCTCTTCTACAGCAGGTTAATCTCTCTCTCTCTACTACAGCAGGTTGATGTCTCTCTCTCTCTACTACAGCAGGTTAATGTCTCTCTCTCTCTCTCTGCTACAGCAGGTTAATGTATCTCTCTCTCTACTACAGCAGGTTAATGTCTCTCTCTCTCTACTACAGCAGGTTAATGTCTCTCTCTCTCTACTACAGCATGTTAATGTCTCTCTCTCTCTTCTACAGCAGGTTAATGTCTCTCTCTCTCTTCTACAGCAGGTTAATGTCTCTCTCTCTCTACTACAGCAGGTTAATGTCTCTCTCTCTACTACAGCAGGTTAATGTCTCTCTCTCTCTCTCTCTCTACTACAGCAGGTTAATGTCTCTTTCGCTCTACTACAGCAGGTTAATGTCTCTCTCTCTCTACTACAGCAGGTTAATGTCTCTCTCTCTCTACTACAGCAGGTTAATGTCTCTCTCTCTCTACTACAGCATGTTAATGTCTCTCTCTCTCTTCTACAGCAGGTTAATGTCTCTCTCTCTCTTCTACAGCAGGTTAATGTCTCTCTCTCTCTACTACAGCAGGTTAATGTCTCTCTCTCTACTACAGCAGGTTAATGTTTCTCTCTCTTCTACAGCAGGTTAATGTCTCTCTCTCTCTTCTATAGCAGGTTAATGTCTCTCTCTCTCTTCTATAGCAGGTTAATGTCTCTCTCTCTCTTCTATAGCAGGTTAATGTCTCTCTCTCTCTACTACAGCAGGTTAATGTCTCTCTCTCTCTACTACAGCAGGTTAATGTCTCTCTCTCTACTACAGCAGGTTAATGTTTCTCTCTCTTCTACAGCAGGTTAATGTCTCTCTCTCTTCTATAGCAGGGTAATGTCTCTCTCTCTCTTCTATAGCAGGTTAATGTCTCTCTCTCTCTTCTATAGCAGGTTAATGTCTCTCTCTCTCTACTACAGCAGGTTAATGTCTCTCTCTCTCTCTACAGCAGGTTAATGTGTGTCTCTACTACAGCAGGTTAATGTCTCTCTCTCTCTCCTCTACAGCAGGTTAATGTCTCTCTCTCTCTTCTATAGCAGGTTAATGTCTCTCTCTCTCTTCTATAGCAGGTTAATGTCTCTCTCGCTCTACTACAGCAGGTTAATGTCTCTCTCTCTCTCTTCTATAACAGGTTAATATCTCTCTCTCTCTCTCTTCTACAGCAGGTTAATGTCTCTCTCTCTCTACTACATTTACATTTAAGTCATTTAGCAGACGCTCTTATCCAGAGCGACTTACAGCAGGTTAATGTCTCTCTCTCTACCACAGCAGGTTAATGTTTCTCTCTCTTCTACAGCAGGTTAATCTCTCTCTCTCTACTACAGCAGGTTAATGTTTCTCTCTCTCCTACAGCAGGTTAATGTCTATCTCTCTACTACAGCAGGTTAATGTATATCTCTCTCTACTACAGCAGGTTAATGTCTCTCTCTCTCTCTCTCTCCTACAGCAGGTTAATGTCTCTCTCTCTACTACAGCAGGTTAATGTCTCTCTCTCTCTACTACAGCAGGTTAATGTCTCTCTCTCTCTACTACAGCAGGTTAATGTCTCTCTCTCTCTACTACAGCAGGTTAATGTCTCTCTCTCTCTACTACAGCAGGTTAATGTCTCTCTCTCTCTACTACAGCAGGTTAATGTCTCTCTCTCTCTACTACAGCAGGTTAATGTCTCTCTCTCTCTTCTACAGCAGGTTAATGTCTCTCTCTCTCTCTACTACAGCAGGTTAATGTCTCTCTCTCTCTACTACAGCAGGTTAATGTCTCTCTCTCTCTTCTATAGCAGGTTAATGTTTCTCTCTCTTCTACAGCAGGTTAATGTCTCTCTCTCTCTCTTCTATAGCAGGTTAATGTCTCTCTCTCTCTTCTATAGCAGGTTAATGTCTCTCTCTCTCTACTACAGCAGGTTAATGTCTCTCTCTTCTATAGCAGGTTAATGTCTCTCTCTACTACAGCAGGTTAATGTCTCTCTCTTCTATAGCAGGTTAATGTCTCCCTCTCTCTTCTATAGCAGGTTAATGTCTCTCTCTTCTATAGCAGGTTAATGTCTCTCTCTACTACAGCAGGTTAATGTCTCTCTCTTCTATAGCAGGTTAATGTCTCCCTCTCTCTTCTATAGCAGGTTAATGTCTCTCTCTCTACTACAGCAGGTTAATGTCTCTCTCTCTCTACTACAGCAGGTTAATGTCTCTCTCTCTCTTCTATAGCAGGTTAATGTCTCTCTCTTCTATAGCAGGTTAATGTCTCTCTCTCTCTACTACAGCAGGTTAATGTCTCTCTCTCTCTACAACAGCAGGTTAATGTCTCTCTCTCTCTACTACAGCAGGTTAATGTCTCTCTCTCTCTACTACAGCAGGTTAATGTCTCTCTCTCTCTACTACAGCAGGTTAATGTCTCTCTCTCTCTTCTACAGCAGGTTAATGTCTCTCTCTCTCTCTACTACAGCAGGTTAATGTCTCTCTCTCTCTACTACAGCAGGTTAATGTCTCTCTCTCTCTTCTATAGCAGGTTAATGTTTCTCTCTCTTCTACAGCAGGTTAATGTCTCTCTCTCTCTCTTCTATAGCAGGTTAATGTCTCTCTCTTCTATAGCAGGTTAATGTCTCTCTCTCTCTACTACAGCAGGTTAATGTCTCTCTCTTCTATAGCAGGTTAATGTCTCTCTCTACTACAGCAGGTTAATGTCTCTCTCTTCTATAGCAGGTTAATGTCTCCCTCTCTCTTCTATAGCAGGTTAATGTCTCTCTCTTCTATAGCAGGTTAATGTCTCTCTCTACTACAGCAGGTTAATGTCTCTCTCTTCTATAGCAGGTTAATGTCTCCCTCTCTCTTCTATAGCAGGTTAATGTCTCTCTCTCTCTACTACAGCAGGTTAATGTCTCTCTCTCTCTACTACAGCAGGTTAATGTCTCTCTCTCTCTTCTATAGCAGGTTAATGTCTCTCTCTTCTATAGCAGGTTAATGTCTCTCTCTCTCTACTACAGCAGGTTAATGTCTCTCTCTCTCTACAACAGCAGGTTAATGTCTCTCTCTCTCTACTACAGCAGGTTAATGTCTCTCTCTCTCTACAACAGCAGGTTAATGTCTCTCTCTCTCTACAACAGCAGGTTAATGTCTCTCTCTCTCTACTACAGCAGGTTGATGCATCTCTCTCTACTACAGCAGGTTGATGCATCTCTCTCTTCTACAGCAGGTTAATGTCTCTCTCTACTACAGCAGGTTGATGCATCTCTCTCTTCTACAGCAGGTTGATGCATCTCTCTCTTCTACAGCAGGTTAATGTCTCTCTCTCTCTACAGCAGGTTAATGTCTCTCTCTTCTATAGCAGGTTAATGTCTCTCTCTCTCTACAGCAGGTTAATGTCTCTCTCTCTCTACAGCAGGTTAATGTCTCTCTCTCTCCAGTACAGCAGGTTAATGTCTCTCTCTCTCTACTACAGCAGGTTAATGTCTCTCTCTCTCTCTACTACAGCAGGTTAATGTCTCTCTCTCTACTACAGCAGGTTAATGTTTCTCTCTCTTCTATAGCAGGTTAATGTCTCTCTCTCTCTTCCACAGCAGGTTGATGCATCTCTCTCTTCTACAGCAGGTTAATGTCTCTCTCTTCTATAGCAGGTTAATGTCTCTCTCTCTCTACAGCAGGTTAATGTCTCTCTCTCTCTACTACAGCAGGTTAATGTCTCTCTCTCTCTACTACAGCAGGTTAATGTCTCTCTCTCTACTACAGCAGGTTAATGTTTCTCTCTCTTCTATAGCAGGTTAATCTCTCTCTCTCTACTACAGCAGGTTAATGTCTCTCTCTTCTATAGCAGGTTAATGTCTCTCTCTCTACTACAGCAGGTTAATGTCTCTCTCTCTCTACTACAGCAGGTTAATGTCTCTCTCTCTACTACAGCAGATTAATGTTTCTCTCTCTTCTATAGCAGGTTAATGTCTCTCTCTCTCTTCCACAGCAGGTTGATGCATCTCTCTCTTCTACAGCAGGTTAATGTCTCTCTCTTCTATAGCAGGTTAATGTCTCTCTCTCTCTACAGCAGGTTAATGTCTCTCTCTCTCTACTACAGCAGGTTCATGTCTCTCTCTCTCTTCTATAGCAGGTTAATGTCTCTCTCTCTCTTCTACAGCAGGTTAATGTCTCTCTCTCTACTACAGCAGGTTAATCTCTCTCTCTCTACTACAGCAGGTTAATGTCTCTCTCTCTTCTACAGCAGGTTAATGTCTCTCTCTCTCTCTCTCTTCTATAGCAGGTTAATGTCTCTCTCTTCTATAGCAGGTTAATGTCTCTCTCTCTACTACAGCAGGTTAATGTCTTTCTCTCTCTACTACAGCAGGTTAATGTCTCTCTCTCTCTACTACAGCAGGTTAATGTCTCTCTCTCTCTACTACAGCAGGTTAATGTCTCTCTCTCTCTCTACTACAGCAGGTTAATGTCTCTCTCTTCTATAGCAGGTTAATGTCTCTCTCTTCTATAGCAGGTTAATGTCTCTCTCTCTCTACTACAGCAGGTTAATGTCTCTCTCTCTCTACTACAGCAGGTTAATTTCTCTCTCTCTCTCTACTACAGCAGGTTAATGTCTCTCTCTCTCTTCTATAGCAGGTTAATGTCTCTCTCTTCTATAGCAGGTTAATGTCTCTCTCTCTCTACTATAGCAGGTTAATGTCTCTCTCTCTCTACTACAGCAGGTTAATGTCTCTCTCTCTCTACTATAGCAGGTTAATGTCTCTCTCTCTCTACTACAGCAGGTTAATGTCTCTCTCTCTCTACTATAGCAGGTTAATGTCTCTCTCTCTCTACTACAGCAGGTTAATGTCTCTCTCTCTCTACTACAGCAGGTTAATGTCTCTCTCTCTCTACTACAGCAGGTTAATGTCTCTCTCTCTCTACTACAGCAGGTTAATGTCTCTCTCTCTCTTCTACAGCAGGTTAATGTCTCTTTCTCTCTTCTACAGCAGGTTAATGTCTCTCTCTCTCTACTACAGCAGGTTAATGTCTCTCTCTCTACTACAGCAGGTTAATGTTTCTCTCTCTACTACAGCAGGTTGATGCATCTCTCTCTTCTACAGCAGGTTAATGTCTCTCTCTCTCTCTTCTATAGCAGGTTAATGTCTCTCTCTCTCTTCTATAGCCGGTTAATGTCTCTCTCTCTTTACTACAGCAGGTTAATGTTATATTTCTCTCTACTACAGCAGGTTAATGTCTCTCTCTCTCTACTACAGCAGGTTAATGTCTCTCTCTCTACTACAGCAGGTTAGTGTCTATCTCTCTCTCTACTACAGCAGGTTAATGTCTCTCTCTCTCTCTACAGCAGGTTAATGTCTCTCTCTCTACTACAGCAGGTTAATGTCTCTCTCTCTAACAGCAGGTTAATGTCTCTACTACAGCAGGTTAATGTCTCTCTCTCTCTACTACAGCAGGTTAATGTCTCTCTCTCTCTACTACAGCAGGTTAATGTCTCTCTCTCTCTACTACAGCAGGTTAATGTCTCTCTCTCTACTACAGCAGGTTAATGTCTCTCTCTCTCTACTACTGCAGGTTAATGTCTCTCTCTCTCTACTACAGCAGGTTAATGTCTCTCTCTCTACTACAGCAGGTTAATGTTTCTCTCTCTTCTATAGCAGGTTAATGTCTCTCTCTCTCTACTACAGCAGGTTAATGTCTCTCTCTCTCTACTATAGCAGGTTAATGTCTCTCTCTCTCTACTACAGCAGGTTAATGTCTCTCTCTCTCTACTATAGCAGGTTAATGTCTCTCTCTCTCTACAACAGCAGGTTAATGTCTCTCTCTCTCTACTACAGCAGGTTAATGTCTCTCTCTCTCTACAACAGCAGGTTAATGTCTCTCTCTCTCTACTACAGCAGGTTGATGCATCTCTCTCTTCTACAGCAGGTTAATTTCTCTCTCTACTACAGCAGGTTGATGCATCTCTCTCTTCTACAGCAGGTTGATGCATCTCTCTCTTCTACAGCAGGTTAATGTCTCTCTCTCTCTACAGCAGGTTAATGTCTCTCTCTTCTATAGCAGGTTAATGTCTCTCTCTCTCTACAGCAGGTTAATGTCTCTCTCTCTCTACAGCAGGTTAATGTCTCTCTCTCTCTACTACAGCAGGTTAATGTCTCTCTCTCTCTCTACTACAGCAGGTTAATGTCTCTCTCTCTCTACTACAGCAGGTTAATGTCTGTCTCTCTCTACTACAGCAGGTTAATGTCTCTCTCTCTTCTATAGCAGGTTAATGTCTCTCTCTTCTATAGCAGGTTAATGTCTCTCTCTCTCTACTATAGCAGGTTAATGTCTCTCTCTCTCTACTACAGCAGGTTAATGTCTCTCTCTCTCTCTTCTATAGCAGGTTAATGTCTCTCTCTTCTATAGCAGGTTAATGTCTCTCTCTCTCTACTACAGCAGGTTAATGTCTCTCTCTCTCTACTACAGCAGGTTAATGTCTCTCTCTCTCTACTACAGCAGGTTAATGTCTCTCTCTCTCTTCTATAGCAGGTTAATGTCTCTCTCTTCTATAGCAGGTTAATGTCTCTCTCTCTCTACTACAGCAGGTTAATGTTTCTCTCTCTTCTATAGCAGGTTAATGTCTCTCTCTCTCTTCCACAGCAGGTTGATGAATCTCTCTCTTCTACAGCAGGTTAATGTCTCTCTCTTCTATAGCAGGTTAATGTCTCTCTCTCTCTACAGCAGGTTAATGTCTCTCTCTCTCTACTACAGCAGGTTAATGTCTCTCTCTCTCTACTACAGCAGGTTAATGTCTCTCTCTCTCTACTACAGCAGGTTAATGTCTCTCTCTCTACTACAGCAGGTTAATGTTTCTCTCTCTTCTATAGCAGGTTAATCTCTCTCTCTCTACTACAGCAGGTTAATGTCTCTCTCTTCTATAGCAGGTTAATGTCTATCTCTCTCTACTACAGCAGGTTGATGCATCTCTCTCTTCTACAGCAGGTTAATGTCTCTCTCTCTCTTCTATAGCAGGTTAATGTCTCTCTCTCTTCTACAGCAGGTTAATGTCTCTCTCTCTACTACAGCAGGTTAATGTTTCTCTCTCTTCTACAGCAGGTTAATCTCTCTCTCTCTACTACAGCAGGTTAATGTCTCTCTCTCTTCCACAGCAGGTTAATGTCTCTCTCTCTACTACAGCAGGTTGATGCATCTCTCTGTTCTACAGCAGGTTAATGTCTCTCTCTCTCTTCTATAGCAGGTTAATGTCTCTCTCTTCTATAGCAGGTTAATGTCTCTCTCTCTCTACTACAGCAGGTTAATGTCTCTCTCTCTCTACTACAGCAGGTTAATGTCTCTCTCTCTCTACTACAGCAGGTTAATGTCTCTCTCTCTCTACTACAGCAGGTTAATGTCTCTCTCTCTCTACTACAGCAGGTTAATGTCTCTCTCTCTCTTCTATAGCAGGTTAATGTCTCTCTCTTCTATAGCAGGTTAATGTCTCTCTCTCTCTACTACAGCAGGTTAATGTCTCTCTCTCTCTACTACAGCAGGTTAATGTCTCTCTCTCTCTACTACAGCAGGTTAATGTCTCTCTCTCTCTACTACAGCAGGTTAATGTCTCTCTCTCTCTACTACAGCAGGTTAATGTCTCTCTCTCTCTACTACAGCAGGTTAATGTCTCTCTCTCTCTACTACAGCAGGTTAATGTCTCTCTCTCTCTACTACAGCAGGTTAATGTCTCTCTCTACTACAGCAGGTTAATGTCTCTCTCTCTCTTCTATAGCAGGTTAATGTCTCTCTCTTCTATAGCAGGTTAATGTCTCTCTCTCTCTCTACTATAGCAGATTAATGTCTCTCTCTCTCTCTACTACAGCAGGTTAATGTCTCTCTCTCTCTTCTATAGCAGGTTAATGTCTCTCTCTTCTATAGCAGGTTAATGTCTCTCTCTCTCTACTACAGCAGGTTAATGTCTCTCTCTCTCTACTACAGCAGGTTAATGTCTGTCTCTCTCTACTACAGCAGGTTAATGTCTCTCTCTCTCTTCTATAGCAGGTTAATGTCTCTCTCTTCTATAGCAGGTTAATGTCTCTCTCTCTCTACTATAGCAGGTTAATGTCTCTCTCTCTCTACTACAGCAGGTTAATGTCTCTCTCTCTCTACTATAGCAGGTTAATGTCTCTCTCTCTCTACTACAGCAGGTTAATGTCTCTCTCTCTCTACTACAGCAGGTTAATGTCTCTCTCTCTCTTCTATAGCAGGTTAATGTCTCTCTCTTCTATAGCAGGTTAATGTCTCTCTCTCTCTACTACAGCAGGTTAATGTCTCTCTCTCTCTACTACAGCAGGTTAATGTCTCTCTCTCTCTACTACAGCAGGTTAATGTCTCTCTCTCTCTTCTATAGCAGGTTAATGTCTCTCTCTTCTATAGCAGGTTAATGTCTCTCTCTCTCTACTACAGCAGGTTAATGTTTCTCTCTCTTCTATAGCAGGTTAATGTCTCTCTCTCTTCCACAGCAGGTTGATGTATCTCTCTCTTCTACAGCAGGTTAATGTCTCTCTCTTCTATAGCAGGTTAATGTCTCTCTCTCTCTACAGCAGGTTAATGTCTCTCTCTCTCTACTACAGCAGGTTAATGTCTCTCTCTCTCTACTACAGCAGGTTAATGTCTCTCTCTCTACTACAGCAGGTTAATGTTTCTCTCTCTTCTATAGCAGGTTAATCTCTCTCTCTCTACTACAGCAGGTTAATGTCTCTCTCTTCTATAGCAGGTTAATGTCTATCTCTCTCTACTACAGCAGGTTGATGCATCTCTCTCTTCTACAGCAGGTTAATGTCTACAGCAGGTTAATGTCTCTCTCTCTACTACAGCAGGTTAATGTTTCTCTCTCTTCTACAGCAGGTTAATCTCTCTCTCTCTACTACAGCAGGTTAATGTCTCTCTCTCTTCCACAGCAGGTTAATGTCTCTCTCTCTTCTACAGCAGGTTAATGTCTCTCTCTCTCTTCTATAGCAGGTTAATGTCTCTCTCTTCTATAGCAGGTTAATGTCTCTCTCTCTCTACTACAGCAGGTTAATGTCTCTCTCTCTCTACTACAGCAGGTTAATCTCTCTCTCTCTACTACAGCAGGTTAATGTCTCTCTCTCTCTACTACAGCAGGTTAATGTCTCTCTCTCTCTACTACAGCAGGTTAATGTCTCTCTCTCTCTTCTATAGCAGGTTAATGTCTCTCTCTTCTATAGCAGGTTAATGTCTCTCTCTCTCTACTACAGCAGGTTAATGTCTCTCTCTCTCTACTACAGCAGGTTAATGTCTCTCTCTCTCTACTACAGCAGGTTAATGTCTCTCTCTCTCTTCTATAGCAGGTTAATGTCTCTCTCTTCTATAGCAGGTTAATGTCTCTCTCTCTCTACTATAGCAGGTTAATGTCTCTCTCTCTACTACAGCAGGTTAATGTCTCTCTCTCTCTACTATAGCAGGTTAATGTCTCTCTCTCTCTACTACAGCAGGTTAATGTCTCTCTCTCTCTACTATAGCAGGTTAATGTCTCTCTCTCTACTACAGCAGGTTAATGTCTCTCTCTCTCTACTACAGCAGGTTAATGTCTCTCTCTCTCTACTACAGCAGGTTAATGTCTCTCTCTCTCCACTACAGCAGGTTAATGTCTCTCTCTCTCTACTACAGCAGGTTAATGTCTCTCTCTCTCTACTATAGCAGGTTAATGTCTCTCTCTCTCTACTATAGCAGGTTAATGTCTCTCTCTCTCTACTACAGCAGGTTAATGTCTCTCTCTCTCTTCTACAGCAGGTTAATGTCTCTCTCTCTCTACTATAGCAGGTTAATGTCTCTCTCTCTCTACTACAGCAGGTTAATGTCTCTCTCTCTCTACTATAGCAGGTTAATGTCTCTCTCTCTCTACTACAGCAGGTTAATGTCTCTCTCTCTCTACTATAGCAGGTTAATGTCTCTCTCTCTCTACTATAGCAGGTTAATGTCTCTCTCTCTCTACTACAGCAGGTTAATGTCTCTCTCTCTCTTCTACAGCAGGTTAATGTCTCTCTCTCTCTTCTACAGCAGGTTAATGTCTCTCTCTCTCTACTACAGCAGGTTAATGTCTCTCTCTCTACTACAGCAGGTTAATGTTTCTCTCTCTACTACAGCAGGTTGATGCATCTCTCTCTTCTACAGCAGGTTAATGTCTCTCTCTCTCTCTCTCTTCTACAGCAGGTTAATGTCTCTCTCTCTCTTCTATAGCAGGTTAATGTCTCTCTCTCTCTTCTATAGCAGGTTAATGTCTCTCTCTCTCTACTACAGCAGGTTAATGTCTATCTCTCTCTCTACTACAGCAGGTTAATGTCTCTCTCTCTCTACTACAGCAGGTTAATGTCTCTCTCTCTACTATAGCAGGTTAATGTCTCCCTCTTCTATAGCAGGTTAATGTCTATCTCTCTCTGCTACAGCAGGTTAATGTCTCTCTCTCTCTACAGCAGGTTAATGTCTCTCTCTCTCTACTACAGCAGGTTAATGTCTCTCTCTCTCTACTACAGCAGGTTAATGTCTCTCTCTACTACAGCAGGTTAATGTTTCTCTCTCTTCTATAGCAGGTTAATGTCTCTCTCTCTCTACTACAGCAGGTTAATGTCTCTCTCTTCTATAGCAGGTTAATGTCTCTCTCTCTCTACTACAGCAGGTTAATGTCTCTCTCTCTACTACAGCAGGTTAATGTTTCTCTCTCTTCTATAGCAGGTTAATCTCTCTCTCTCTACTACAGCAGGTTAATGTTTCTCTCTCTTCTATAGCAGGTTAATCTCTCTCTCTCTACTACAGCAGGTTAATGTTTCTCTCTCTTCTATAGCAGGTTAATCTCTCTCTCTCTACTACAGCAGGTTAATGTCTCTCTCTTCTATAGCAGGTTAATCTCTCTCTCTCTACTACAGCAGGTTAATGTCTCTCTCTTCTATAGCAGGTTAATGTCTCTCTCTCTCTACTACAGCAGGTTAATGTTTCTCTCTCTCTACTACAGCAGGTTAATGTCTCTCTCTCTACTACAGCAGGTTAATGTTTCTCTCTCTTCTATAGCAGGTTAATCTCTCTCTCTCTACTACAGCAGGTTAATGTCTCTCTCTTCTATAGCAGGTTAATGTCTCTCTCTCTCTACTACAGCAGGTTAATGTCTCTCTCTCTACTACAGCAGGTTAATGTTTCTCTCTCTTCTATAGCAGGTTAATCTCTCTCTCTCTACTACAGCAGGTTAATGTTTCTCTCTCTTCTATAGCAGGTTAATCTCTCTCTCTCTACTACAGCAGGTTAATGTCTCTCTCTCTCTTCTACAGCAGGTTAATGTCTCTCTCTCTCTACTACAGCAGGTTAATGTCTCTCTCTCTCTTCTACAGCAGGTTAATGTCTCTCTCTCTCTACTACAGCAGGTTAATGTCTCTCTCTCTCTACTACAGCAGGTTAATGTCTCTCTCTTCTATAGCAGGTTAATGTCTATCTCTCTCTACTACAGCAGGTTGATACATCTCTCTCTTCTATAGCAGGTTAATGTCTCTCTCTCTCTTCTACAGCAGGTTAATGTCTCTCTCTTCTATAGCAGGTTAATGTCTATCTCTCTCTACTACAGCAGGTTAATCTCTCTCTTCTTCTAGCAGGTTAATGTCTCTCTCTCTCTTCTATAGCAGGTTAATGTCTCTCTCTCTCTTCTACAGCAGGTTAATGTCTCTCTCTCTACTATAGCAGGTTAATGTCTCTCTCTCTACTACAGCAGGTTAATGTCTCTCTCTCTACTACAGCAGGTTAATGTCTCTCTCTCTCTTCTACAGCAGGTTAATGTCTCTCTCTCTACTACAGCAGGTTAATGTTTCTCTCTCTTCTACAGCAGGTTAATCTCTCTCTCTACAGCAGGTTAATGTCTCTCTCTCTCTACTACAGCAGGTTAATGTTTCTCTCTCTTCTACAGCAGGTTAATGTCTCTCTCTCTCTCTACAGCAGGTTAATGTTTCTCTCTCTTCTACAGCAGGTTAATGTCTCTCTCTCTCTTCTACAGCAGGTTAATGTCTCTCTCTCTCTACTACAGCAGGTTAATGTCTCTCTCTCTACTACAGCAGGTTAATGTTTCTCTCTCTCTACAGCAGGTTCTCTCTCTCTACTACAGCAGGTTAATGTCTCTCTTCTACAGCAGGTTAATGTCTCTCTCTCTCTTCTACAGCAGGTTAATGTCTCTCTCTCTCTACTACAGCAGGTTAATGTCTCTCTCTCTCTACTACAGCAGGTTAATGTCTCTCTCTCTCTACTACAGCAGGTTAATGTTTCTCTCTCTTCTACAGCAGGTTCTCTCTCTCTACTACAGCAGGTTAATGTCTCTCTCTCTCTACTACAGCAGGTTAATGTTTCTCTCTCTTCTACAGCAGGTTAATGTCTCTCTCTCTCTACTACAGCAGGTTAATGTTTCTCTCTCTTCTACAGCAGGTTAATGTCTCTCTCTCTCTTCTACAGCAGGTTAATGTCTCTCTCTCTCTACTACAGCAGGTTAATGTCTCTCTCTCTACTACAGCAGGTTAATGTTTCTCTCTCTACTACAGCAGGTTAATGTTTCTCTCTCTACTACAGCAGGTTGATGCATCTCTCTCTTCTACAGCAGGTTAATGTCTCTCTCTCTCTTCTACAGCAGGTTAATGTCTCTCTCTCTCTTCTATAGCAGGTTAATGTCTCTCTCTCTCTTCTATAGCAGGTTAATGTCTCTCTCTCTCTACTACAGCAGGTTAATCTCTCTCTCTCTACTACAGCAGGTTAATGTCTCTCTCTCTCTACTACAGCAGGTTAATGTCTCTCTCTCTCTACTACAGCAGGTTAATGTCTCTCTCTCTCTTCTATAGCAGGTTAATGTCTCTCTCTTCTATAGCAGGTTAATGTCTCTCTCTCTCTACTACAGCAGGTTAATGTCTCTCTCTCTCTACTACAGCAGGTTAATGTCTCTCTCTCTCTACTACAGCAGGTTAATGTCTCTCTCTCTTCTATAGCAGGTTAATGTCTCTCTCTTCTATAGCAGGTTAATGTCTCTCTCTCTCTACTATAGCAGGTTAATGTCTCTCTCTCTCTACTACAGCAGGTTAATGTCTCTCTCTCTCTACTACAGCAGGTTAATGTCTCTCTCTCTCTACTACAGCAGGTTAATGTCTCTCTCTCTCTACTACAGCAGGTTAATGTCTCTCTCTCTCTACTATAGCAGGTTAATGTCTCTCTCTCTCTACTATAGCAGGTTAATGTCTCTCTCTCTCTACTACAGCAGGTTAATGTCTCTCTCTCTCTTCTACAGCAGGTTAATGTCTCTCTCTCTCTACTATAGCAGGTTAATGTCTCTCTCTCTCTACTACAGCAGGTTAATGTCTCTCTCTCTCTACTATAGCAGGTTAATGTCTCTCTCTCTCTACTACAGCAGGTTAATGTCTCTCTCTCTCTACTATAGCAGGTTAATGTCTCTCTCTCTCTACTACAGCAGGTTAATGTCTCTCTCTCTCTACTACAGCAGGTTAATGTCTCTCTCTCTTCTACAGCAGGTTAATGTCTCTCTCTCTCTTCTACAGCAGGTTAATGTCTCTCTCTCTCTACTACAGCAGGTTAATGTCTCTCTCTCTACTACAGCAGGTTAATGTTTCTCTCTCTACTACAGCAGGTTAATGCTCTCTCTCTTCTACAGCAGGTTAATGTCTCTCTCTCTCTCTCTCTTCTACAGCAGGTTAATGTCTCTCTCTCTCTTCTATAGCAGGTTAATGTCTCTCTCTCTCTTCTATAGCAGGTTAATGTCTCTCTCTCTCTACTACAGCAGGTTAATGTCTCTCTCTCTACTACAGCAGGTTAATGTCTCTCTCTCTACTACAGCAGGTTAATGTCTCTCTCTCTACTATAGCAGGTTAATGTCTCCCTCTTCTATAGCAGGTTAATGTCTATCTCTCTCTGCTACAGCAGGTTAATGTCTCTCTCTCTCTACAGCAGGTTAATGTCTCTCTCTCTCTACTACAGCAGGTTAATGTCTCTCTCTCTCTACTACAGCAGGTTAATGTCTCTCTCTCTACTACAGCAGGTTAATGTTTCTCTCTCTTCTATAGCAGGTTAATCTCTCTCTCTACTACAGCAGGTTAATGTCTCTCTCTTCTATAGCAGGTTAATGTCTATCTCTCTCTACTACAGCAGGTTGATACATCTCTCTCTTCTACAGCAGGTTAATCTCTCTCTCTCTACTACAGCAGGTTAATGTCTCTCTCTTCTATAGCAGGTTAATCTCTCTCTCTCTACTACAGCAGGTTAATGTCTCTCTCTTCTATAGCAGGTTAATGTCTATCTCTCTCTACTACAGCAGGTTGATACATCTCTCTCTTCTATAGCAGGTTAATGTCTCTCTCTCTCTTCTACAGCAGGTTAATGTCTCTCTCTCTCTACTACAGCAGGTTAATGTTTCTCTCTCTTCTACAGCAGGTTAATCTCTCTCTCTACTACAGCAGGTTAATGTCTCTCTCTCTCTACTACAGCAGGTTAATGTTTCTCTCTCTTCTACAGCAGGTTAATGTCTCTCTCTCTCTACTACAGCAGGTTAATGTTTCTCTCTCTTCTACAGCAGGTTAATGTCTCTCTCTCTCTTCTACAGCAGGTTAATGTCTCTCTCTCTCTACTACAGCAGGTTAATGTCTCTCTCTCTACTACAGCAGGTTAATGTTTCTCTCTCTACTACAGCAGGTTAATGTTTCTCTCTCTACTACAGCAGGTTGATGCATCTCTCTCTTCTACAGCAGGTTAATGTCTCTCTCTCTCTCTCTTCTACAGCAGGTTAATGTCTCTCTCTCTCTACTACAGCAGGTTAATGTCTCTCTCTCTCTACTACAGCAGGTTAATGTCTCTCTCTCTCTACTACAGCAGGTTAATGTTTCTCTCTCTTCTACAGCAGGTTAATCTCTCTCTCTACTACAGCAGGTTAATGTCTCTCTCTCTCTACTACAGCAGGTTAATGTTTCTCTCTCTTCTACAGCAGGTTAATGTCTCTCTCTCTCTACTACAGCAGGTTAATGTTTCTCTCTCTTCTACAGCAGGTTAATGTCTCTCTCTCTCTTCTACAGCAGGTTAATGTCTCTCTCTCTCTACTACAGCAGGTTAATGTCTCTCTCTCTACTACAGCAGGTTAATGTTTCTCTCTCTACTACAGCAGGTTAATGTTTCTCTCTCTACTACAGCAGGTTGATGCATCTCTCTCTTCTACAGCAGGTTAATGTCTCTCTCTCTCTCTCTTCTACAGCAGGTTAATGTCTCTCTCTCTCTTCTATAGCAGGTTAATGTCTCTCTCTCTCTTCTATAGCAGGTTAATGTCTCTCTCTCTCTACTACAGCAGGTTAATGTCTATCTCTCTCTCTACTACAGCAGGTTAATGTCTCTCTCTCTCTACTACAGCAGGTTAATGTCTCTCTCTCTCTTCTATAGCAGGTTAATGTCTCTCTCTTCTATAGCAGGTTAATGTCTATCTCTCTCTGCTACAGCAGGTTAATGTCTCTCTCTCTCTACAGCAGGTTAATGTCTCTCTCTCTCTACTACAGCAGGTTAATGTCTCTCTCTCTCTACTACAGCAGGTTAATGTCTCTCTCTCTACTACAGCAGGTTAATGTTTCTCTCTCTTCTATAGCAGGTTAATATCTCTCTCTCTACTACAGCAGGTTAATGTCTCTCTCTCTCTACTACAGCAGGTTAATGTCTCTCTCTCTACTATAGCAGGTTAATGTCTCTCTCTTCTATAGCAGGTTAATGTCTATCTCTCTCTGCTACAGCAGGTTAATGTCTCTCTCTCTCTACAGCAGGTTAATGTCTCTCTCTCTCTACTACAGCAGGTTAATGTCTCTCTCTCTCTACTACAGCAGGTTAATGTCTCTCTCTCTACTACAGCAGGTTAATGTTTCTCTCTCTTCTATAGCAGGTTAATATCTCTCTCTCTGCTACAGCAGGTTAATGTCTCTCTCTCTACTACAGCAGGTTAATGTCTCTCTCTCTACTACAGCAGGTTAATGTTTCTCTCTCTTCTATAGCAGGTTAATGTCTCTCTCTCTCTACTACAGCAGGTTAATGTCTCTCTCTCTACTACAGCAGGTTAATGTTTCTCTCTCTACTACAGCAGGTTAATGTTTCTCTCTCTTCTACAGCAGGTTAATGTTTCTCTCTCTACTACAGCAGGTTAATGTCTCTCTCTCTACTACAGCAGGTTAATGTCTCTCTCTCTCTACTACAGCAGGTTAATGTTTCTCTCTCTTCTACAGCAGGTTAATGTCTCTCTCTCTCTACTACAGCAGGTTAATGTTTCTCTCTCTTCTACAGCAGGTTAATCTCTCTCTCTACTACAGCAGGTTAATGTCTCTCTCTCTCTACTACAGCAGGTTAATGTTTCTCTCTCTTCTACAGCAGGTTAATGTCTCTCTCTCTCTACTACAGCAGGTTAATGTTTCTCTCTCTTCTACAGCAGGTTAATCTCTCTCTCTACTACAGCAGGTTAATGTCTCTCTCTCTCTACTACAGCAGGTTAATGTTTCTCTCTCTTCTACAGCAGGTTAATGTCTCTCTCTCTCTACTACAGCAGGTTAATGTTTCTCTCTCTTCTACAGCAGGTTAATGTCTCTCTCTCTCTTCTACAGCAGGTTAATGTCTCTCTCTCTCTACTACAGCAGGTTAATGTCTCTCTCTCTACTACAGCAGGTTAATGTGTGTCTCTACTACAGCAGGTTAATGTCTCTCTCTCTCTACTACAGCAGGTTAATGTCTCTCTCTCTACTACAGCAGGTTAATGTCTATCTCTCTCTCTACTACAGCAGGTTAATGTCTCTCTCTCTCTACTACAGCAGGTTAATGTCTCTCTCTCTCTACTACAGCAGGTTAATGTCTATCTCTCTCTCTACTACAGCAGGTTAATGTGTGTCTCTACTACAGCAGGTTAATGTCTCTCTCTCTCTACTACAGCAGGTTAATGTCTCTCTCTCTCTACTACAGCAGGTTAATGTCTCTCTCTCTCTACTACAGCAGGTTAATGTCTCTCTCTCTACTACAGCAGGTTAATGTCTCTCTCTCTCTACTACAGCAGGTTAATGTCTCTCTCTCTCTTCTACAGCAGGTTAATGTCTCTCTCTCTCTACTACAGCATGTTCATGTCTCTCTCTCTCTTCTATAGCAGGTTAATGTCTCTCTCTCTCTTCTACAGCAGGTTAATGTCTCTCTCTCTCTTCTACAGCAGGTTAATGTCTCTCTCTCTACTACAGCAGGTTAATGTTTCTCTCTCTTCTACAGCAGGTTAATCTCTCTCTCTCTACTACAGCAGGTTAATGTCTCTCTCTCTTCCACAGCAGGTTAATGTCTCTCTCTCTTCTACAGCAGGTTAATGTCTCTCTCTCTCTTCTATAGCAGGTTAATGTCTCTCTCTTCTATAGCAGGTTAATGTCTTCTCTACTCTACTACAGCAGGTTAATGTCTCTCTCTCTCTACTACAGCAGGTTAATCTCTCTCTCTCTACTACAGCAGGTTAATGTCTCTCTCTCTCTACTACAGCAGGTTAATGTCTCTCTCTCTCTACTACAGCAGGTTAATGTCTCTCTCTCTTCTATAGCAGGTTAATGTCTCTCTCTTCTATAGCAGGTTAATGTCTCTCTCTCTCTACTACAGCAGGTTAATGTCTCTCTCTCTCTACTACAGCAGGTTAATGTCTCTCTCTCTCTACTACAGCAGGTTAATGTCTCTCTCTCTTCTATAGCAGGTTAATGTCTCTCTCTTCTATAGCAGGTTAATGTCTCTCTCTCTCTAATATAGCAGGTTAATGTCTCTCTCTCTCTACTACAGCAGGTTAATGTCTCTCTCTCTCTACTATAGCAGGTTAATGTCTCTCTCTCTCTACTACAGCAGGTTAATGTCTCTCTCTCTCTACTATAGCAGGTTAATGTCTCTCTCTCTACTACAGCAGGTTAATGTCTCTCTCTCTCTACTACAGCAGGTTAATGTCTCTCTCTCTCTACTACAGCAGGTTAATGTCTCTCTCTCTCCACTACAGCAGGTTAATGTCTCTCTCTCTCTACTACAGCAGGTTAATGTCTCTCTCTCTCTACTATAGCAGGTTAATGTCTCTCTCTCTCTACTATAGCAGGTTAATGTCTCTCTCTACTACAGCAGGTTAATGTCTCTCTCTCTCTTCTACAGCAGGTTAATGTCTCTCTCTCTCTACTATAGCAGGTTAATGTCTCTCTCTCTCTACTACAGCAGGTTAATGTCTCTCTCTCTCTACTATAGCAGGTTAATGTCTCTCTCTCTCTACTACAGCAGGTTAATGTCTCTCTCTCTCTACTATAGCAGGTTAATGTCTCTCTCTCTCTACTATAGCAGGTTAATGTCTCTCTCTCTCTACTACAGCAGGTTAATGTCTCTCTCTCTCTTCTACAGCAGGTTAATGTCTCTCTCTCTCTTCTACAGCAGGTTAATGTCTCTCTCTCTCTACTACAGCAGGTTAATGTCTCTCTCTCTACTACAGCAGGTTAATGTCTCTCTCTCTCTACTACAGCAGGTTAATGTCTCTCTCTCTACTACAGCAGGTTAATGTCTCTCTCTCTCTACTATAGCAGGTTAATGTCTCCCTCTTCTATAGCAGGTTAATGTCTATCTCTCTCTGCTACAGCAGGTTAATGTCTCTCTCTCTCTACAGCAGGTTAATGTCTCTCTCTCTCTACTACAGCAGGTTAATGTCTCTCTCTCTCTACTACAGCAGGTTAATGTCTCTCTCTCTACTACAGCAGGTTAATGTTTCTCTCTCTTCTATAGCAGGTTAATCTCTCTCTCTCTACTACAGCAGGTTAATGTCTCTCTCTTCTATAGCAGGTTAATGTCTATCTCTCTCTACTACAGCAGGTTGAAACATCTCTCTCTTCTACAGCAGGTTAATCTCTCTCTCTCTACTACAGCAGGTTAATGTCTCTCTCTTCTATAGCAGGTTAATCTCTCTCTCTCTACTACAGCAGGTTAATGTCTCTCTCTTCTATAGCAGGTTAATGTCTATCTCTCTCTACTACAGCAGGTTGATACATCTCTCTCTTCTACAGCAGGTTAATGTCTCTCTCTCTCTTCTACAGCAGGTTAATGTTTCTCTCTCTTCTACAGCAGGTTAATGTTTCTCTCTCTTCTACAGCAGGTTAATCTCTCTCTCTACTACAGCAGGTTAATGTCTCTCTCTCTCTACTACAGCAGGTTAATGTTTCTCTCTCTTCTACAGCAGGTTAATGTCTCTCTCTCTCTACTACAGCAGGTTAATGTTTCTCTCTCTTCTACAGCAGGTTAATGTCTCTCTCTCTCTTCTACAGCAGGTTAATGTCTCTCTCTCTCTACTACAGCAGGTTAATGTCTCTCTCTACTACAGCAGGTTAATGTTTCTCTCTCTACTACAGCAGGTTAATGTTTCTCTCTCTACTACAGCAGGTTGATGCATCTCTCTCTTCTACAGCAGGTTAATGTCTCTCTCTCTCTCTCTTCTACAGCAGGTTAATGTCTCTCTCTCTCTACTACAGCAGGTTAATGTCTCTCTCTCTCTACTACAGCAGGTTAATGTCTCTCTCTCTCTACTACAGCAGGTTAATGTTTCTCTCTCTTCTACAGCAGGTTAATCTCTCTCTCTACTACAGCAGGTTAATGTCTCTCTCTCTCTACTACAGCAGGTTAATGTTTCTCTCTCTTCTACAGCAGGTTAATGTCTCTCTCTCTCTACTACAGCAGGTTAATGTTTCTCTCTCTTCTACAGCAGGTTAATGTCTCTCTCTCTCTTCTACAGCAGGTTAATGTCTCTCTCTCTCTACTACAGCAGGTTAATGTCTCTCTCTCTACTACAGCAGGTTAATGTTTCTCTCTCTACTACAGCAGGTTAATGTTTCTCTCTCTACTACAGCAGGTTGATGCATCTCTCTCTTCTACAGCAGGTTAATGTCTCTCTCTCTCTCTCTTCTACAGCAGGTTAATGTCTCTCTCTCTCTTCTATAGCAGGTTAATGTCTCTCTCTCTCTTCTATAGCAGGTTAATGTCTCTCTCTCTCTACTACAGCAGGTTAATGTCTATCTCTCTCTCTACTACAGCAGGTTAATGTCTCTCTCTCTCTACTACAGCAGGTTAATGTCTCTCTCTCTACTATAGCAGGTTAATGTCTCTCTCTTCTATAGCAGGTTAATGTCTATCTCTCTCTGCTACAGCAGGTTAATGTCTCTCTCTCTCTACAGCAGGTTAATGTCTCTCTCTCTCTACTACAGCAGGTTAATGTCTCTCTCTCTCTACTACAGCAGGTTAATGTCTCTCTCTCTACTACAGCAGGTTAATGTTTCTCTCTCTTCTATAGCAGGTTAATATCTCTCTCTCTACTACAGCAGGTTAATGTCTCTCTCTCTCTACTACAGCAGGTTAATGTCTCTCTCTCTACTATAGCAGGTTAATGTCTCTCTCTTCTATAGCAGGTTAATGTCTATCTCTCTCTGCTACAGCAGGTTAATGTCTCTCTCTCTCTACAGCAGGTTAATGTCTCTCTCTCTCTACTACAGCAGGTTAATGTCTCTCTCTCTCTACTACAGCAGGTTAATGTCTCTCTCTCTACTACAGCAGGTTAATGTTTCTCTCTCTTCTATAGCAGGTTAAATCTCTCTACAGCAGGTTAATGTCTCTCTCTCTACTACAGCAGGTTAATGTCTCTCTCTCTACTACAGCAGGTTAATGTTTCTCTCTCTTCTATAGCAGGTTAATGTCTCTCTCTCTACTACAGCAGGTTAATGTCTCTCTTCTACTACAGCAGGTTAATGTTTCTCTCTCTACTACAGCAGGTTAATGTTCTCTCTCTTCTACAGCAGGTTAATGTTTCTCTCTCTACTACAGCTCTCTCTCTACTACAGCAGGTTAATGTGTGTCTCTACTACAGCAGGTTAATCTCTCTCTACTACAGCAGGTTAATGTCTCTCTCTCTCTACTACAGCAGGTTAATGTTTCTCTCTCTTCTACAGCAGGTTAATGTCTCTCTCTCTCTACTACAGCAGGTTAATGTTCTCTCTCTTCTACAGCAGGTTAATGTCTCTCTCTCTTCTACAGCAGGTTAATGTCTCTCTCTCTCTACTACAGCAGGTTAATGTCTCTCTCTCTCTCTACTACAGCAGGTTAATGTCTCTCTCTCTACTACAGCTCTCTCTCTACTACAGCAGGTTAATGTCTCTCTCTCTCTACTACAGCAGGTTAATGTCTCTCTCTCTACTACAGCAGGTTAATGTCTCTCTCTCTACTACAGCAGGTTAATGTCTATCTCTCTCTCTACTACAGCAGGTTAATGTCTCTCTCTCTACTACAGCAGGTTAATGTCTCTCTCTCTCTACTACAGCAGGTTAATGTCTCTCTCTCTCTTCTACAGCAGGTTAATGTCTCTCTCTCTCTACTACAGCAGGTTAATGTCTCTCTCTCTCTACTACAGCAGGTTAATCTCTCTCTCTCTACTACAGCAGGTTAATGTCTCTCTCTCTCTTCTACAGCAGGTTAATGTCTCTCTCTCTACTACAGCAGGTTAATGTCTCTCTCTCTCTTCTACAGCAGGTTAATGTCTCTCTCTCTCTCTACAGCAGGTTCATGTCTCTCTCTCTCTTCTATAGCAGGTTAATGTCTCTCTCTCTCTTCTACAGCAGGTTAATGTCTCTCTCTCTCTTCTACAGCAGGTTAATGTCTCTCTCTCTACTACAGCAGGTTAATGTTTCTCTCTCTTCTACAGCAGGTTAATCTCTCTCTCTCTACTACAGCAGGTTAATGTCTCTCTCTCTTCCACAGCAGGTTAATGTCTCTCTCTCTTCTACAGCAGGTTGATGCATCTCTCTGTTCTACAGCAGGTTAATGTCTCTCTCTCTCTTCTATAGCAGGTTAATGTCTCTCTCTTCTATAGCAGGTTAATGTCTCTCTCTCTCTACTACAGCAGGTTAATGTCTCTCTCTCTCTACTACAGCAGGTTAATCTCTCTCTCTCTACTACAGCAGGTTAATGTCTCTCTCTCTCTACTACAGCAGGTTAATGTCTCTCTCTCTACTACAGCAGGTTAATGTCTCTCTCTCTTCTATAGCAGGTTAATGTCTCTCTCTTCTATAGCAGGTTAATGTCTCTCTCTCTACTACAGCAGGTTAATGTCTCTCTCTCTCTACTACAGCAGGTTAATGTCTCTCTCTCTACTACAGCAGGTTAATGTCTCTCTCTCTCTTCTATAGCAGGTTAATGTCTCTCTCTTCTATAGCAGGTTAATGTCTCTCTCTCTCTACTATAGCAGGTTAATGTCTCTCTCTCTACTACAGCAGGTTAATGTCTCTCTCTCTCTACTATAGCAGGTTAATGTCTCTCTCTCTCTACTACAGCAGGTTAATGTCTCTCTCTCTCTACTATAGCAGGTTAATGTCTCTCTCTCTACTACAGCAGGTTAATGTCTCTCTCTCTCTACTACAGCAGGTTAATGTCTCTCTCTCTCTACTACAGCAGGTTAATGTCTCTCTCTCTCCACTACAGCAGGTTAATGTCTCTCTCTCTACTACAGCAGGTTAATGTCTCTCTCTCTCTACTATAGCAGGTTAATGTCTCTCTCTCTCTACTATAGCAGGTTAATGTCTCTCTCTCTCTACTACAGCAGGTTAATGTCTCTCTCTCTTCTACAGCAGGTTAATGTCTCTCTCTCTACTATAGCAGGTTAATGTCTCTCTCTCTCTACTACAGCAGGTTAATGTCTCTCTCTCTCTACTATAGCAGGTTAATGTCTCTCTCTCTCTACTACAGCAGGTTAATGTCTCTCTCTCTCTACTATAGCAGGTTAATGTCTCTCTCTCTCTACTATAGCAGGTTAATGTCTCTCTCTCTCTACTACAGCAGGTTAATGTCTCTCTCTCTCTTCTACAGCAGGTTAATGTCTCTCTCTCTTCTACAGCAGGTTAATGTCTCTCTCTCTCTACTACAGCAGGTTAATGTCTCTCTCTCTACTACAGCAGGTTAATGTTTCTCTCTCTACTACAGCAGGTTGATGCATCTCTCTCTTCTACAGCAGGTTAATGTCTCTCTCTCTCTCTCTCTTCTACAGCAGGTTAATGTCTCTCTCTCTTCTATAGCAGGTTAATGTCTCTCTCTCTCTTCTATAGCAGGTTAATGTCTCTCTCTCTTTACTACAGCAGGTTAATGTCTATCTCTCTCTCTACTACAGCAGGTTAATGTCTCTCTCTCTCTCTCTCTTCTACAGCAGGTTAATGTCTCTCTCTCTCTTCTATAGCAGGTTAATGTCTCTCTCTCTCTACTACAGCAGGTTAATGTCTCTCTCTCTACTATAGCAGGTTAATGTCTCCCTCTTCTATAGCAGGTTAATGTCTATCTCTCTCTGCTACAGCAGGTTAATGTCTCTCTCTCTCTACAGCAGGTTAATGTCTCTCTCTCTCTACTACAGCAGGTTAATGTCTCTCTCTCTCTACTACAGCAGGTTAATGTCTCTCTCTCTACTACAGCAGGTTAATGTTTCTCTCTCTTCTATAGCAGGTTAATCTCTCTCTCTCTACTACAGCAGGTTAATGTCTCTCTCTTCTATAGCAGGTTAATGTCTATCTCTCTCTACTACAGCAGGTTGATACATCTCTCTCTTCTACAGCAGGTTAATCTCTCTCTCTACTACAGCAGGTTAATCTCTCTCTCTACTACAGCAGGTTAATGTCTCTCTCTCTCTACTACAGCAGGTTAATGTTTCTCTCTCTTCTACAGCAGGTTAATGTCTCTCTCTCTCTACTACAGCAGGTTAATGTTTCTCTCTCTTCTACAGCAGGTTAATGTCTCTCTCTCTCTTCTACAGCAGGTTAATGTCTCTCTCTCTCTACTACAGCAGGTTAATGTCTCTCTCTCTACTACAGCAGGTTAATGTTTCTCTCTCTACTACAGCAGGTTAATGTTTCTCTCTCTACTACAGCAGGTTGATGCATCTCTCTCTTCTACAGCAGGTTAATCTCTCTCTCTACTACAGCAGGTTAATGTCTCTCTCTCTCTACTACAGCAGGTTAATGTTTCTCTCTCTTCTACAGCAGGTTAATGTCTCTCTCTCTCTACTACAGCAGGTTAATGTTTCTCTCTCTTCTACAGCAGGTTAATGTCTCTCTCTCTTCTACAGCAGGTTAATGTCTCTCTCTCTCTACTACAGCAGGTTAATGTCTCTCTCTCTACTACAGCAGGTTAATGTGTGTCTCTACTACAGCAGGTTAATGTCTCTCTCTCTCTACTACAGCAGGTTAATGTCTCTCTCTCTACTACAGCAGGTTAATGTCTATCTCTCTCTCTACTACAGCAGGTTAATGTCTCTCTCTCTCTACTACAGCAGGTTAATGTCTCTCTCTCTCTACTACAGCAGGTTAATGTCTATCTCTCTCTCTACTACAGCAGGTTAATGTGTGTCTCTACTACAGCAGGTTAATGTCTCTCTCTCTCTACTACAGCAGGTTAATGTCTATCTCTCTCTCTACTACAGCAGGTTAATGTCTCTCTCTCTCTACTACAGCAGGTTAATGTCTCTCTCTCTACTACAGCAGGTTAATGTCTCTCTCTCTCTACTACAGCAGGTTAATGTCTCTCTCTCTCTTCTACAGCAGGTTAATGTCTCTCTCTCTCTACTACAGCATGTTCATGTCTCTCTCTCTCTTCTATAGCAGGTTAATGTCTCTCTCTCTCTACTACAGCAGGTTAATGTCTCTCTCTCTCTTCTACAGCAGGTTAATGTCTCTCTCTCTCTACTACAGCATGTTCATGTCTCTCTCTCTCTTCTACAGCAGGTTAATGTCTCTCTCTCTCTCTCTACTACAGCAGGTTAATGTCTCTCTCTCTCTTCTACAGCAGGTTAATGTCTCTCTCTCTCTTCTATAGCAGGTTAATGTCTCTCTCTCTCTCTACTACAGCAGGTTAATGTCTCTCTCTCTTCTATAGCAGGTTAATGTCTCTCTCTCTCTCTACTACAGCAGGTTAATGTCTCTCTCTCTCTTCTACAGCAGGTTAATGTCTCTCTCTCTCTTCTATAGCAGGTTAATGTCTCTCTCTCTCTCTACTACAGCAGGTTAATGTCTCTCTCTCTCTTCTATAGCAGGTTAATGTCTCTCTCTCTCTTCTATAGCAGGTTAATGTCTCTCTCTCTCTCTTCTATAGCAGGTTAATGTCTCTCTCTCTCTTCTATAGCAGGTTAATGTCTCTCTCTCTCTTCTATAGCAGGTTAATGTCTCTCTCTCTTCTATAGCAGGTTAATGTCTCTCTCTCTCTTCTACAGCAGGTTAATGTCTCTCTCTCTCTACTACAGCAGGTCAATGTCTCTCTCTCTACTACAGCAGGTTAATGTTTCTCTCTCTTCTACAGCAGGTTAATCTCTCTCTCTACTACAGCAGGTTAATGTCTCTCTCTCTCTACTACAGCAGGTTAATGTTTCTCTCTCTTCTACAGCAGGTTAATGTCTCTCTCTCTCTTCTACAGCAGGTTAATGTCTCTCTCTCTCTACTACAGCAGGTTAATGTCTCTCTCTCTACTACAGCAGGTTAATGTTTCTCTCTCTTCTACAGCAGGTTAATCTCTCTCTCTACTACAGCAGGTTAATGTCTCTCTCTCTACTACAGCAGGTTGATGCATCTCTCTGTTCTACAGCAGGTTAATGTCTCTCTCTCTCTACAGCAGGTTAATGTCTCTCTCTCTCTACTACAGCAGGTTAATGCATCTCTCTGTTCTACAGCAGGTTGATGTATCTCTCTCTCTACAGCAGGTTAATGTCTCTCTCTCTCTACTACAGCAGGTTAATGTCTCTCTCTCTCTACAGCAGGTTAATGTATCTCTCTCTACTACAGCAGGTTAATGTCTCTCTCTCTCTACTACAGCAGGTTAATGTCTCTCTCTCTCCACTACAGCAGGTTAATGTCTCTCTCTCTACTACAGCAGGTTAATGTCTCTCTCTCTCTACTACAGCAGGTTAATGTCTCTCTCTCTCTACAGCAGGTTAATGTATCTCTCTCTACTACAGCAGGTTAATGTCTCTCTCTCTCTACTACAGCAGGTTAATGTCTCTCTCTCTCTTCTATAGCAGGTTAATGTCTCTCTCTCTCTTCTACAGCAGGTTAATGTCTCTCTCTCTCTTCTATAGCAGGTTAATGTCTCTCTCTCTTCTATAGCAGGTTAATGTCTCTCTCTCTCTACTACAGCAGGTTAATGTCTCTCTCTCTCTACAGCAGGTTAATGTCTCTCTCTCTACTACAGCAGGTTAATGTCTCTCTCTCTCTACAGCAGGTTAATGTATCTCTCTCTACTACAGCAGGTTAATGTCTCTCTCTCTCTACTACAGCAGGTTAATGTCTCTCTCTCTCCACTACAGCAGGTTAATGTCTCTCTCTCTCTACTACAGCAGGTTAATGTCTCTCTCTCTCTACTACAGCAGGTTAATGTCTCTCTCTCTACTACAGCAGGTTAATGTCTCTCTCTCTCTTCTATAGCAGGTTAATGTCTCTCTCTCTTCTACAGCAGGTTAATGTCTCTCTCTCTTCTATAGCAGGTTAATGTCTCTCTCTCTCTTCTATAGCAGGTTAATGTCTCTCTCTCTCTTCTATAGCAGGTTAATGTCTCTCTCTCTCTTCTATAGCAGGTTAATGTCTCTCTCTCTTCTATAGCAGGTTAATGTCTCTCTCTCTCTTCTATAGCAGGTTAATGTCTCTCTCTCTCTTCTATAGCAGGTTAATGTCTCTCTCTCTTCTATAGCAGGTTAATGTCTCTCTCTCTCTTCTATAGCAGGTTAATGTCTCTCTCTCTCTTCTATAGCAGGTTAATGTCTCTCTCTCTACTACAGCAGGTTAATGTCTCTCTCTCTCTCTACAGCAGGTTAATGTATCTCTCTCTCTACTACAGCAGGTTAATGTCTCTCTCTCTCTACAGCAGGTTAATGTCTCTCTCTACTAGCAGGTTAATGTCTCTCTCTCTCTACTACAGCAGGTTAATGTCTCTCTCTCTCTCTACAGCACTACAGCAGGTTAATGTCTCTCTCTCTCTACTACAGCAGGTTAATGTCTCTCTCTCTCTACTACAGCAGGTTAATGTCTCTCTCTCTCTACAGCAGGTTAATGTATCTCTCTCTACTACAGCAGGTTAATGTCTCTCTCTCTCTACTACAGCAGGTTAATGTCTCTCTCTCTCCACTACAGCAGGTTAATGTCTCTCTCTCTCTACTACAGCAGGTTAATGTCTCTCTCTCTCTACTACAGCAGGTTAATGTCTCTCTCTCTCTACTACAGCAGGTTAATGTCTCTCTCTCTCTTCTATAGCAGGTTAATGTCTCTCTCTCTCTTCTACAGCAGGTTAATGTCTCTCTCTCTCTTCTATAGCAGGTTAATGTCTCTCTCTCTCTTCTATAGCAGGTTAATGTCTCTCTCTCTCTACTACAGCAGGTTAATGTCTCTCTCTCTCTACAGCAGGTTAATGTATCTCTCTCTCTACTACAGCAGGTTAATGTCTCTCTCTCTCTACAGCAGGTTAATGTATCTCTCTCTACTACAGCAGGTTAATGTCTCTCTCTCTCTACTACAGCAGGTTAATGTCTCTCTCTCTCCACTACAGCAGGTTAATGTCTCTCTCTCTCTACTACAGCAGGTTAATGTCTCTCTCTCTACTACAGCAGGTTAATGTCTCTCTCTCTCTACTACAGCAGGTTCATGTCTATCTCTCTCTTCTATAGCAGGTTAATGTCTCTCTCTCTTCTACAGCAGGTTAATGTCTCTCTCTCTCTTCTATAGCAGGTTAATGTCTCTCTCTCTCTTCTATAGCAGGTTAATGTCTCTCTCTCTTCTAGCAGGTTAATGTCTCTCTCTCTCTTCTATAGCAGGTTAATGTCTCTCTCTCTTCTATAGCAGGTTAATGTCTCTCTCTCTCTTCTATAGCAGGTTAATGTCTCTCTCTCTCTATAGCAGGTTAATGTCTCTCTCTCTTCTATAGCAGGTTAATGTCTCTCTCTTCTATAAGCAGGTTAATCTATCAGGTTAATCTCTCTCTTCTATAGCAGGTTAACTTCTATAGCAGGTTAATGTCTCTCTCTCTCTTCTACAGCAGGTTAATGTCTCTCTCTCTTCTATAGCAGGTTAATGTCTCTCTCTCTACTACAGCAGGTTAATGTCTCTCTCTCTCTTCTACAGCAGGTTAATGTCTCTCTCTCTCTTCTACAGCAGGTTAATGTCTCTCTCTCTCTTCTACAGCAGGTTAATGTCTCTCTCTCTTCTACAGCAGGTTAATGTCTCTCTCTTCTACAGCAGGTTAATGTTCTCTCTCTACAGCAGGTTAATGTTTCTCTCTCTTCTACAGCAGGTTAATGTTTCTCTCTCTTCTACAGCAGGTTAATGTCTCTCTCTCTTCTACAGCAGGTTAATGTTTCTCTCTCTACTACAGCAGGTTAATGTTTCTCTCTCTTCTACAGCAGGTTAATGTCTCTCTCTCTTCTACAGCAGGTTAATGTCTCTCTCTCTTCTACAGCAGGTTAATGTCTCTCTCTCTTCTACAGCAGGTTAATGTCTCTCTCTCTTCTACAGCAGGTTAATGTTTCTCTCTCTTCTACAGCAGGTTAATGTCTCTCTCTCTACTACAGCAGGTTAATGTCTCTCTCTCTTCTACAGCAGGTTAATGTCTCTCTCTCTCTTCTACAGCAGGTTAATGTCTCTCTCTCTCTTCTATAGCAGGTTAATGTCTCTCTCTCTCTTCTATAGCAGGTTAATGTCTCTCTCTCTCTTCTACAGCAGGTTAATGTCTCTCTCTCTCTTCTACAGCAGGTTAATGTCTCTCTCTCTTCTACAGCAGGTTAATGTTTCTCTCTCTTCTACAGCAGGTTAATGTCTCTCTCTCTTCTACAGCAGGTTAATGTCTCTCTCTCTTCTACAGCAGGTTAATGTCTCTCTCTCTCTACAGCAGGTTAATGTCTCTCTCTCTTCTACAGCAGGTTAATGTCTCTCTCTCTCTTCTACAGCAGGTTAATGTCTCTCTCTCTTCTACAGCAGGTTAATGTCTCTCTCTCTCTTCTATAGCAGGTTAATGTCTCTCTCTCTCTTCTATAGCAGGTTAATGTCTCTATAGCAGGTTAATCTCTCTCTTCTATAGCAGGTTAATGTCTCTCTCTCTTCTATAGCAGGTTAATGTCTCTCTCTCTCTTCTATAGCAGGTTAATGTCTCTCTCTCTTCTATAGCAGGTTAATGTCTCTCTCTCTTCTACAGCAGGTTAATGTCTCTCTCTCTTCTACAGCAGGTTAATGTCTCTCTCTCTCTTCTATAGCAGGTTCATGTCTCTCTCTCTTCTATAGCAGGTTAATGTCTCTCTCTCTTCTATAGCAGGTTAATGTCTCTCTCTCTTCTACAGCAGGTTAATGTCTCTCTCTCTCTTCTATAGCAGGTTAATGTCTCTCTCTCTTCTACAGCAGGTTAATGTCTCTCTCTCTTCTACAGCAGGTTAATGTCTCTCTCTCTCTTCTACAGCAGGTTAATGTCTCTCTCTCTTCTACAGCAGGTTAATGTCTCTCTCTCTTCTACAGCAGGTTAATGTCTCTCTCTCTTCTATAGCAGGTTAATGTCTCTCTCTCTTCTATAGCAGGTTAATGTCTCTCTCTCTTCTATAGCAGGTTAATGTCTCTCTCTCTTCTATAGCAGGTTAATGTCTCTCTCTCTTCTATAGCAGGTTAATGTCTCTCTCTCTCTTCTATAGCAGGTTAATGTCTCTCTCTCTCTTCTATAGCAGGTTAATGTCTCTCTCTCTTCTATAGCAGGTTAATGTCTCTCTCTCTCTTCTATAGCAGGTTCATGTCTCTCTCTTCTATAGCAGGTTAATGTCTCTCTCTCTCTTCTATAGCAGGTTAATGTCTCTCTCTCTTCTATAGCAGGTTAATGTCTCTCTCTCTCTTCTATAGCAGGTTAATGTCTCTCTCTCTCTATAGCAGGTTAATGTCTCTCTCTCTTCTATAGCAGGTTAATGTCTCTCTCTCTCTTCTATAGCAGGTTAATGTCTCTCTCTCTTCTATAGCAGGTTAATGTCTCTCTCTCTTCTATAGCAGGTTAATGTCTCTCTCTCTCTTCTATAGCAGGTTAATGTCTCTCTCTCTCTTCTATAGCAGGTTAATGTCTCTCTCTCTTCTATAGCAGGTTAATGTCTCTCTCTCTCTCTATAGCAGGTTAATGTCTCTCTCTTCTATAGCAGGTTAATGTCTCTCTCTCTCTTCTATAGCAGGTTAATGTCTCTTCTCTCTCTTCTATAGCAGGTTAATGTCTCTCTCTCTCTTCTATAGCAGGTTAATGTCTCTCTCTTCTATAGCAGGTTAATGTCTCTCTCTCTTCTATAGCAGGTTAATGTCTCTCTCTCTTCTATAGCAGGTTAATGTCTCTCTCTCTCTTCTATAGCAGGTTAATGTCTCTCTCTCTTCTATAGCAGGTTAATGTCTCTCTCTCTTCTATAGCAGGTTAATGTCTCTCTCTCTCTTCTATAGCAGGTTAATGTCTCTCTCTCTTCTATAGCAGGTTAATGTCTCTCTCTCTCTTCTATAGCAGGTTAATGTCTCTCTCTCTCTTCTATAGCAGGTTAATGTCTCTCTCTCTCTTCTATAGCAGGTTAATGTCTCTCTCTCTCTTCTATAGCAGGTTAATGTCTCTCTCTCTTCTATAGCAGGTTAATGTCTCTCTCTCTTCTATAGCAGGTTAATGTCTCTCTCTCTTCTATAGCAGGTTAATGTCTCTCTCTTCTATAGCAGGTTAATGTCTCTCTCTCTCTTCTATAGCAGGTTAATGTCTCTCTCTCTTCTATAGCAGGTTAATGTCTCTCTCTCTCTTCTATAGCAGGTTAATGTCTCTCTCTCTCTTCTATAGCAGGTTAATGTCTCTCTCTCTCTCTTCTATAGCAGGTTAATGTCTCTCTCTCTCTTCTATAGCAGGTTAATGTCTCTCTCTCTTCTATAGCAGGTTAATGTCTCTCTCTCTTCTATAGCAGGTTAATGTCTCTCTCTCTCTTCTATAGCAGGTTAATGTCTCTCTCTCTTCTATAGCAGGTTAATGTCTCTCTCTCTTCTATAGCAGGTTAATGTCTCTCTCTCTTCTATAGCAGGTTAATGTCTCTCTCTCTCTTCTATAGCAGGTTAATGTCTCTCTCTCTTCTATAGCAGGTTAATGTCTCTCTCTCTCTACTACAGCAGGTTAATGTCTCTCTCTCTTCTATAGCAGGTTAATGTCTCTCTCTCTCTTCTATAGCAGGTTAATGTCTCTCTCTCTTCTATAGCAGGTTAATGTCTCTCTCTCTCTTCTATAGCAGGTTAATGTCTCTCTCTCTACTACAGCAGGTTAATGTCTCTCTCTCTACTACAGCAGGTTAATGTCTCTCTCTCTCTTCTATAGCAGGTTAATGTCTCTCTCTCTCTTCTATAGCAGGTTAATGTCTCTCTCTCTCTACAGCAGGTTAATGTCTCTCTCTCTCTACTACAGCAGGTTAATGTCTCTCTCTCTACTACAGCAGGTTAATGTCTCTCTCTTCTACAGCAGGTTAATCTCTCTCTACTACAGCAGGTTAATGTCTCTCTCTCTACTACAGCAGGTTAATGTCTCTCTCTCTCTTCTATAGCAGGTTAATGTCTCTCTCTCTACTACAGCAGGTTAATGTCTCTCTCTCTTCTCTACAGCAGGTTAATGTCTCTCTCTCTTCTATAGCAGGTTAATGTCTCTCTCTCTTCTACAGCAGGTTAATGTCTCTCTCTCTTCTACAGCAGGTTAATGTCTCTCTCTCTTCTATAGCAGGTTAATGTCTCTCTCTCTCTTCTATAGCAGGTTAATGTCTCTCTCTCTACTACAGCAGGTTAATGTCTCTCTCTCTCTTCTACAGCTCTCTCTCTTCTACAGCAGGTTAATGTCTCTCTCTCTACTACAGCAGGTTAATGTCTCTCTCTCTTCTACAGCAGGTTAATGTCTCTCTCTACAGCAGGTTAATGTCTCTCTCTCTCTTCTACAGCAGGTTAATGTCTCTCTCTCTTCTACAGCAGGTTAATGTCTCTCTCTCTCTCTACAGCAGGTTAATGTCTCTCTCTCTTCTACAGCAGGTTAATGTCTCTCTCTCTCTCTCTCTCTCTACAGCAGGTTAATGTTTCTCTCTCTTCTACAGCAGGTTAATGTCTCTCTCTTCTACAGCAGGTTAATGTCTCTCTCTCTTCTACAGCAGGTTAATGTTTCTCTCTCTACTACAGCAGGTTAATGTTTCTCTCTCTACTACAGCAGGTTAATGTTTCTCTCTCTACTACAGCAGGTTAATGTTTCTCTCTCTTCTACAGCAGGTTAATGTCTCTCTCTCTTCTACAGCAGGTTAATGTTTCTCTCTCTACTACAGCAGGTTAATGTTTCTCTCTCTACTACAGCAGGTTAATGTTTCTCTCTCTACTACAGCAGGTTAATGTTTCTCTCTCTTCTACAGCAGGTTAATGTCTCTCTCTCTTCTACAGCAGGTTAATGTTTCTCTCTCTACTACAGCAGGTTAATGTCTCTCTCTCTCTTCTATAGCAGGTTAATGTCTCTCTCTCTCTACTACAGCAGGTTAATGTCTCTCTCTCTTCTACAGCAGGTTAATGTTTCTCTCTCTACTACAGCAGGTTAATGTTTCTCTCTCTTCTACAGCAGGTTAATCTCTCTCTCTACTACAGCAGGTTAATGTCTCTCTCTCTCTACTACAGCAGGTTAATGTTTCTCTCTCTACTACAGCAGGTTAATGTTTCTCTCTCTTCTACAGCAGGTTAATGTTTCTCTCTCTTCTACAGCAGGTTAATGTTTCTCTCTCTACTACAGCAGGTTAATGTTTCTCTCTCTTCTACAGCAGGTTAATCTCTCTCTCTACTACAGCAGGTTAATGTCTCTCTCTCTCTACTACAGCAGGTTAATGTTTCTCTCTCTTCTACAGCAGGTTAATGTCTCTCTCTCTCTTCTACAGCAGGTTAATGTCTCTCTCTCTCTCTACTACAGCAGGTTAATGTCTCTCTCTCTACTACAGCAGGTTAATGTTTCTCTCTCTTCTACAGCAGGTTAATCTCTCTCTCTACTACAGCAGGTTAATGTCTCTCTCTCTACTACAGCAGGTTGATGCATCTCTCTGTTCTACAGCAGGTTAATGGCTCTCTCTCTCTACAGCAGGTTAATGTCTCTCTCTCTCTACTACAGCAGGTTAATGCATCTCTCTGTTCTACAGCAGGTTGATGTATCTCTCTCTCTACAGCAGGTTAATGTCTCTCTCTCTCTACTACAGCAGGTTGATGCATCTCTCTGTTCTACAGCAGGTTGATGTATCTCTCTCTCTACAGCAGGTTAATGTCTCTCTCTCTCTACTACAGCAGGTTAATGTCTCTCTCTCTCTACAGCAGGTTAATGTATCTCTCTCTCTACAGCAGGTTAATGTCTCTCTCTCTACTACAGCAGGTTAATGTCTCTCTCTCTCTACTACAGCAGGTTAATGTCTCTCTCTCTCTACTACAGCAGGTTAATGTCTCTCTCTCTCTACTACAGCAGGTTAATGTCTCTCTCTCTCTACTATAGCAGGTTAATGTCTCTCTCTCTCTACTACAGCAGGTTAATGTCTTCTCTCTCTACTACAGCAGGTTAATGTCTCTCTCTCTCTTCTACAGCAGGTTAATGTCTCTCTCTCTCTTCTACAGCAGGTTAATGTCTCTCTCTCTCTACTACAGCAGGTTAATGTCTCTCTCTCTACTACAGCAGGTTAATGTTTCTCTCTCTACTACAGCAGGTTGATGCATCTCTCTCTTCTACAGCAGGTTAATGTCACTCTCTCTCTCTCTCTCTCTTCTACAGCAGGTTAATGTCTCTCTCTCTCTTCTATAGCAGGTTAATGTCTCTCTCTCTCTTCTATAGCAGGTTAATGTCTCTCTCTCTCTACTACAGCAGGTTAATGTCTATCTCTCTCTCTACTACAGCAGGTTAATGTCTCTCTCTCTCTACTACAGCAGGTTAATGTTTCTCTCTCTTCTACAGCAGGTTAATGTCTCTCTCTCTCTACTACAGCAGGTTAATGTCTCTCTCTCTACTACAGCAGGTTAATGTGTGTCTCTACTACAGCAGGTTAATGTCTCTCTCTCTCTACTACAGCAGGTTAATGTCTCTCTCTCTACTACAGCAGGTTAATGTCTATCTCTCTCTCTACTACAGCAGGTTAATGTCTCTCTCTCTCTACTACAGCAGGTTAATGTCTCTCTCTCTCTACTACAGCAGGTTAATGTCTATCTCTCTCTCTACTACAGCAGGTTAATGTGTGTCTCTACTACAGCAGGTTAATGTCTCTCTCTCTCTACTACAGCAGGTTAATGTCTATCTCTCTCTCTACTACAGCAGGTTAATGTCTCTCTCTCTCTACTACAGCAGGTTAATGTCTCTCTCTCTACTACAGCAGGTTAATGTCTCTCTCTCTCTACTACAGCAGGTTAATGTCTCTCTCTCTACTACAGCAGGTTAATGTCTCTCTCTCTCTACTACAGCAGGTTCATGTCTCTCTCTCTCTCTTCTATAGCAGGTTAATGTCTCTCTCTCTCTCTTCTATAGCAGGTTAATGTCTCTCTCTCTCTTCTATAGCAGGTTAATGTCTCTCTCTCTCTTCTACAGCAGGTTAATGTCTCTCTCTCTCTTCTATAGCAGGTTAATGTCTCTCTCTCTCTTCTACAGCAGGTTAATGTCTCTCTCTCTCTTCTATAGCAGGTTAATGTCTCTCTCTCTCTTCTACAGCAGGTTAATGTCTCTCTCTCTCTTCTACAGCAGGTTAATGTCTCTCTCTCTCTACTACAGCAGGTTCATGTCTCTCTCTCTCTTCTATAGCAGGTTAATGTCTCTCTCTCTCTTCTATAGTAGGTTAATGTCTCTCTCTCTCTTCTATAGCAGGTTAATGTCTCTCTCTCTCTTCTATAGCAGGTTAATGTCTCTCTCTCTCTTCTATAGCAGGTTAATGTCTCTCTCTCTTCTATAGCAGGTTAATGTCTCTCTCTCTTCTATAGCAGGTTAATGTCTCTCTCTCTCTTCTACAGCAGGTTAATGTCTCTCTCTCTCTACTACAGCAGGTTAATGTCTCTCTCTCTACTACAGCAGGTTAATGTTTCTCTCTCTTCTACAGCAGGTTAATCTCTCTCTCTACTACAGCAGGTTAATGTAGCTCTCTCTCTACTACAGCAGGTTAATGTTTCTCTCTCTTCTACAGCAGTTTAATGTCTCTCTCTCTCTTCTACAGCAGGTTAATGTCTCTCTCTCTCTTCTACAGCAGGTTAATGTCTCTCTCTCTCTACTACAGCAGGTTCATGTCTCTCTCTCTCTTCTATAGCAGGTTAATGTCTCTCTCTCTCTCTACAGCAGGTTAATGTCTCTCTCTCTCTTCTACAGCAGGTTAATGTCTCTCTCTCTCTTCTATAGCAGGTTAATGTCTCTCTCTCTTCTATAGCAGGTTAATGTCTCTCTCTCTTCTATAGCAGGTTAATGTCTCTCTCTCTCTTCTACAGCAGGTTAATGTCTCTCTCTCTTCTACAGCAGGTTAATGTCTCTCTCTCTCTACTACAGCAGGTTAATGTCTCTCTCTACTACAGCAGGTTAATGTTTCTCTCTTCTACAGCAGGTTAATCTCTCTCTCTACTACAGCAGGTTAATGTAGCTCTCTCTCTACTACAGCAGGTTAATGTTTCTCTCTCTTCTACAGCAGTTTAATGTCTCTCTCTCTCTTCTACAGCAGGTTAATGTCTCTCTCTCTCTCTCTCTACTACAGCAGGTTAATGTCTCTCTCTCTCTTCTATAGCAGGTTAATGTCTCTCTCTCTCTTCTATAGCAGGTTAATGTCTCTCTCTCTCTTCTATAGCAGGTTAATGTCTCTCTCTCTCTTCTATAGCAGGTTAATGTTTCTCTCTCTTCTACAGCAGGTTAATGTCTCTCTCTACTACAGCAGGTTAATGTTTCTCTCTCTTCTACAGCAGGTTAATCTCTCTCTCTACTACAGCAGGTTAATGTCTCTCTCTCTACTACAGCAGGTTGATGCATCTCTCTGTTCTACAGCAGGTTAATGTCTCTCTCTCTCTACAGCAGGTTAATGTCTCTCTCTCTACTACAGCAGGTTAATGCATCTCTCTCTTCTACAGCAGGTTGATGTATCTCTCTCTCTACAGCAGGTTAATGTCTCTCTCTCTCTACTACAGCAGGTTAATGTCTCTCTCTCTCTACAGCAGGTTAATGTATCTCTCTCTCTACAGCAGGTTAATGTCTCTCTCTCTACTACAGCAGGTTAATGTCTCTCTCTCTCTACTACAGCAGGTTAATGTCTCTCTCTCTCTACTACAGCAGGTTAATGTCTCTCTCTCTACTACAGCAGGTTAATGTCTCTCTCTCTCTACTATAGCAGGTTAATGTCTCTCTCTCTCTACTACAGCAGGTTAATGTCTTCTCTCTCTCTACAGCAGGTTAATGTCTCTCTCTCTCTTCTACAGCAGGTTAATGTCTCTCTCTCTCTTCTACAGCAGGTTAATCTCTCTCTCTACTACAGCAGGTTAATGTTTCTCTCTCTACTACAGCAGGTTAATGTTTCTCTCTCTACTACAGCAGGTTGATGCATCTCTCTCTTCTACAGCAGGTTAATGTCTCTCTCTCTCTCTCTTCTACAGCAGGTTAATGTCTCTCTCTCTCTTCTATAGCAGGTTAATGTCTCTCTCTCTCTTCTATAGCAGGTTAATGTCTCTCTCTCTACTACAGCAGGTTAATGTCTATCTCTCTCTCTACTACAGCAGGTTAATGTCTCTCTCTCTCTACTACAGCAGGTTAATGTCTCTCTCTCTACTATAGCAGGTTAATGTCTCTCTCTTCTATAGCAGGTTAATGTCTATCTCTCTCTGCTACAGCAGGTTAATGTCTCTCTCTCTCTACAGCAGGTTAATGTCTCTCTCTCTCTACTACAGCAGGTTAATGTCTCTCTCTCTCTACTACAGCAGGTTAATGTCTCTCTCTCTACTACAGCAGGTTAATGTTTCTCTCTCTTCTATAGCAGGTTAATCTCTCTCTCTCTACTACAGCAGGTTAATGTCTCTCTCTTCTATAGCAGGTTAATGTCTATCTCTCTCTACTACAGCAGGTTGATACATCTCTCTCTTCTACAGCAGGTTAATGTCTCTCTCTCTCTTCTATAGCAGGTTAATGTCTCTCTCTCTCTACTACAGCAGGTTAATGTCTCTCTCTCTCTACTACAGCAGGTTAATGTCTCTCTCTCTCTACTACAGCAGGTTAATGTCTCTCTCTCTACTACAGCAGGTTAATGTTTCTCTCTCTTCTATAGCAGGTTAATCTCTCTCTCTCTACTACAGCAGGTTAATGTTTCTCTCTCTTCTACAGCAGGTTAATGTCTCTCTCTCTCTACTACAGCAGGTTAATGTTTCTCTCTCTTCTACAGCAGGTTAATGTCTCTCTCTCTCTTCTACAGCAGGTTAATGTCTCTCTCTCTCTACTACAGCAGGTTAATGTCTCTCTCTCTACTACAGCAGGTTAATGTTTCTCTCTCTTCTACAGCAGGTTAATCTCTCTCTCTACTACAGCAGGTTAATGTCTCTCTCTCTCTACTACAGCAGGTTAATGTCTCTCTCTCTCTACTATAGCAGGTTAATGTCTCTCTCTCTCTACTACAGCAGGTTAATGTCTCTCTCTCTCTTCTACAGCAGGTTAATGTATCTCTCTCTCTACTACAGCAGGTTAATGTGTCTCTCTCTACTACAGCAGGTTGATGCATCTCTCTCTTCTACAGCAGGTTAATGTCTCTCTCTCTCTTCTACAGCAGGTTAATGTCTCTCTCTCTCTTCTATAGCAGGTTAATGTCTCTCTCTCTCTTCTATAGCAGGTTAATGTCTCTCTCTCTCTACTACAGCAGGTTAATGTGTGTCTCTACTACAGCAGGTTAATGTCTCTCTCTCTCTACAGCAGGTTAATGTGTGTCTCTACTACAGCAGGTTAATGTCTCTCTCTCTCTACTACAGCAGGTTAATGTCTCTCTCTCTACTACAGCAGGTTAATGTTTCTCTCTCTTCTACAGCAGGTTAATCTCTCTCTCTCTCTACTACAGCAGGTTGATGTCTCTCTCTCTACTACAGCAGGTTGATGCATCTCTCTCTTCTACAGCAGGTTAATGTCTCTCTCTCTCTACTACAGCAGGTTAATGTCTCTCTCTCTACTACAGCAGGTTGATGCATCTCTCTCTTCTACAGCAGGTTAATGTCTCTCTCTCTCTACTACAGCAGGTTAATGTCTCTCTCTCTACTACAGCAGGTTGATGCATCTCTCTCTTCTACAGCAGGTTAATCTCTCTCTCTCTCTACTACAGCAGGTTAATGTCTCTCTCTCTACTACAGCAGGTTGATAAATCTCTCTCTTCTACAGCAGGTTAATGTGTCTCTCTCTCTTCTATAGCAGGTTAATGTCTCTCTCTCTCTTCTATAGCAGGTTAATGTCTCTCTCTCTCTTCTATAGCAGGTTAATGTCTCTCTCTTCTATAGCAGGTTAATGTCTCTCTCTCTCTTCTACAGCAGGTTAATGTCTCTCTCTCTCTACTACAGCAGGTTAATGTCTCTCTCTCTCTACTACAGCAGGTTAATGTCTCTCTCTCTCTTCTATAGCAGGTTAATGTCTCTCTCTCTCTTCTATAGCAGGTTAATGTCTCTCTCTCTCTACAGCAGGTTAATGTCTCTCTCTCTCTAATACAGCAGGTTAATGTCTCTCTCTCTCTACTACAGCAGGTTAATGTCTCTCTCTCTCTACTATAGCAGGTTAATGTCTCTCTCTCTCTACTACAGCAGGTTAATGTTTCTCTCTCTACTACAGCAGGTTGATGCATCTCTCTCTTCTACAGCAGGTTAATGTCTCACTCTCTCTTCTATAGAAGGTTAATGTCTCTCTCTCTCTACTACAGCAGGTTAATGTCTCTCTCTCTCTACTACAGCAGGTTAATGTCTATCTCTCTCTCTACTACAGCAGGTTAATGTCTCTCTCTCTCTACTACAGCAGGTTAATGTTTCTCTCTTCTATAGCAGGTTAATGTATCTCTCTTCTATAGCAGGTTAATGTATCTCTCTCTCTACAGCAGGTTAATGTCTCTCTCTCTCTACTACAGCAGGTTAATGTCTCTCTCTCTCTACTACAGCAGGTTAATGTCTCTCTCTTCTATAGCAGGTTAATGTATCTCTCTCTCTACAGCAGGTTAATGTCTCTCTCTCTCTACTACAGCAGGTTAATGTCTCTCTCTCTCTACTACAGCAGGTTAATGTCTCTCTCTCTCTCTACTACAGCAGGTTAATGTCTCTCTCTCTCTACTACAGCAGGTTAATGTCTCTCTCTCTCTACTACAGCAGGTTAATGTCTCTCTCTCTCTACTACAGCAGGTTAATGTCTCTCTCTCTCTTCTACAGCAGGTTAACGTCTCTCTCTCTCTACTACAGCAGGTTAATCTCTCTCTCTCTCTTCTACAGCAGGTTGATGTCTCTCTCTCTACTACAGCAGGTTGATGCATCTCTCTCTTCTACAGCAGGTTAATGTCTCTCTCTCTCTACTACAGCAGGTTAATGTCTCTCTCTCTACTACAGCAGGTTGATGCATCTCTCTCTTCTACAGCAGGTTAATGTCTCTCTCTCTCTACTACAGCAGGTTAATGTCTCTCTCTCTACTACAGCAGGTTGATGCATCTCTCTCTTCTACAGCAGGTTAATCTCTCTCTCTCTCTACTACAGCAGGTTAATGTCTCTCTCTCTACTACAGCAGGTTGATGCATCTCTCTCTTCTACAGCAGGTTAATGTGTCTCTCTCTCTTCTATAGCAGGTTAATGTCTCTCTCTCTCTTCTATAGCAGGTTAATGTCTCTCTCTCTCTTCTATAGCAGGTTAATGTCTCTCTCTTCTATAGCAGGTTAATGTCTCTCTCTCTCTTCTACAGCAGGTTAATGTCTCTCTCTCTCTACTACAGCAGGTTAATGTCTCTCTCTCTCTACTACAGCAGGTTAATGTCTCTCTCTCTCTTCTATAGCAGGTTAATGTCTCTCTCTCTCTTCTATAGCAGGTTAATGTCTCTCTCTCTCTACAGCAGGTTAATGTCTCTCTCTCTCTAATACAGCAGGTTAATGTCTCTCTCTCTCTACTACAGCAGGTTAATGTCTCTCTCTCTCTACTACAGCAGGTTAATGTCTCTCTCTCTCTACTACAGCAGGTTAATGTTTCTCTCTCTACTACAGCAGGTTGATGCATCTCTCTCTTCTACAGCAGGTTAATGTCTCACTCTCTCTTCTATAGAAGGTTAATGTCTCTCTCTCTCTACTACAGCAGGTTAATGTCTCTCTCTCTCTACTACAGCAGGTTAATGTCTATCTCTCTCTCTACTACAGCAGGTTAATGTCTCTCTCTCTCTACTACAGCAGGTTAATGTTTCTCTCTTCTATAGCAGGTTAATGTATCTCTCTTCTATAGCAGGTTAATGTATCTCTCTCTCTACAGCAGGTTAATGTCTCTCTCTCTCTACTACAGCAGGTTAATGTCTCTCTCTCTCTACTACAGCAGGTTAATGTCTCTCTCTTCTATAGCAGGTTAATGTATCTCTCTCTCTACAGCAGGTTAATCTCTCTCTCTCTACTACAGCAGGTTAATGTCTCTCTCTCTCTACTACAGCAGGTTAATGTCTCTCTCTCTCTACTACAGCAGGTTAATGTCTCTCTCTCTCTACTACAGCAGGTTAATGTCTCTCTCTCTCTACTACAGCAGGTTAATGTCTCTCTCTCTCTACTACAGCAGGTTAATGTCTCTCTCTCTTCTACAGCAGGTTAACGTCTCTCTCTCTCTACTACAGCAGGTTAATGTCTCTCTCTCTCTTCTACAGCAGGTTAATGTCTCTCTCTCTCTACTACAGCAGGTTAATGTCTCTCTCTCTCTACTACAGCAGGTTAATGTCTCTCTCTCTTCTACAGCAGGTTAATTTCTCTCTCTCTACTACAGCAGGTTGATGCATCTCTCTCTTCTACAGCAGGTTAATGTCTCTCTCTCTCTTCTATAGCAGGTTAATGTCTCTCTCTCTCTCTTCTATAGCAGGTTAATGTCTCTCTCTCTCTACTACAGCAGGTTAATGTGTGTCTCTACTACAGCAGGTTAATGTCTCTCTCTCTCTACAGCAGGTTAATGTGTGTCTCTACTACAGCAGGTTAATGTCTCTCTCTCTCTACTACAGCAGGTTGATGCATCTCTCTCTTCTACAGCAGGTTAATCTCTCTCTCTCTCTACTACAGCAGGTTAATGTCTCTCTCTCTACTACAGCAGGTTGATGCATCTCTCTCTTCTACAGCAGGTTAATGTGTCTCTCTCTCTTCTATAACAGGTTAATGTCTCTCTCTCTCTTCTATAGCAGGTTAATGTCTCTCTCTCTCTTCTATAGCAGGTTAATGTCTCTCTCTCTCTTCTATAGCAGGTTAATGTCTCTCTCTCTCTTCTACAGCAGGTTAATGTCTCTCTCTCTCTACTACAGCAGGTTAATGTCTCTCTCTCTCTACTACAGCAGGTTAATGTCTCTCTCTCTCTTCTATAGCAGGTTAATGTCTCTCTCTCTCTTCTATAGCAGGTTAATGTCTCTCTCTCTCTACAGCAGGTTAATGTCTCTCTCTCTCTAATACAGCAGGTTAATGTCTCTCTCTCTCTACTACAGCAGGTTAATGTCTCTCTCTCTCTACTACAGCAGGTTAATGTCTCTCTCTCTCTACTACAGCAGGTTAATGTTTCTCTCTCTACTACAGCAGGTTGATGCATCTCTCTCTTCTACAGCAGGTTAATGTCTCACTCTCTCTTCTATAGAAGGTTAATGTCTCTCTCTCTCTTCTATAGCAGGTTAATGTCTCTCTCTCTCTACTACAGCAGGTTAATGTCTCTCTCTCTCTACTACAGCAGGTTAATGTCTATCTCTCTCTCTACTACAGCAGGTTAATGTCTCTCTCTCTCTACTACAGCAGGTTAATGTCTATCTCTCTCTCTACTACAGCAGGTTAATGTCTCTCTCTCTCTACTACAGCAGGTTAATGTTTCTCTCTTCTATAGCAGGTTAATGTATCTCTCTTCTATAGCAGGTTAATGTATCTCTCTCTCTACAGCAGGTTAATGTCTCTCTCTCTCTACTACAGCAGGTTAATGTCTCTCTCTCTCTACTACAGCAGGTTAATGTCTCTCTCTTCTATAGCAGGTTAATGTATCTCTCTCTCTACAGCAGGTTAATGTCTCTCTCTCTCTACTACAGCAGGTTAATGTCTCTCTCTCTCTACTACAGCAGGTTAATGTCTCTCTCTCTCTCTACTACAGCAGGTTAATGTCTCTCTCTCTCTACTACAGCAGGTTAATGTCTCTCTCTCTCTACTACAGCAGGTTAATGTCTCTCTCTCTCTCTAATACAGCAGGTTAATGTCTCTCTCTCTCTTCTACAGCAGGTTAACGTCTCTCTCTCTCTACTACAGCAGGTGAATGTCTCTCTCTCTCTTCTACAGCAGGTTAATGTCTCTCTCTCTCTACTACAGCAGGTTAATGTCTCTCTCTCTCTACTACAGCAGGTTAATGTTTCTCTCTCTTCTACAGCAGGTTAATCTCTCTCTCTCTACTACAGCAGGTTGATGCATCTCTCTCTTCTACAGCAGGTTAATGTCTCTCTCTCTCTTCTATAGCAGGTTAATGTCTCTCTCTCTCTCTTCTATAGCAGGTTAATGTCTCTCTCTCTCTACTACAGCAGGTTAATGTGTGTCTCTACTACAGCAGGTTAATGTCTCTCTCTCTCTACAGCAGGTTAATGTGTGTCTCTACTACAGCAGGTTAATGTCTCTCTCTCTCTACTACAGCAGGTTAATGTCTCTCTCTCTCTCCCTCTCTACTACAGCAGGTTAATGTCTCTCTCTCTCTCTCTACTACAGCAGGTTAATGTCTCTCTCTCTCTCTACCACAGCAGGTTACTCTCTCTCTCTCTCTCTCTCTCTCTCTCTACTACAGCAGGTTAATGTCTCTCTCTCTCTCTCTACTACAGCAGGTTAATGTCTCTCTCTCTCTACTACAGCAGGTTAATGTCTCTCTCTCTACTACAGCAGGTTAATGTTTCTCTCTCTTCTACAGCAGGTTAATCTCTCTCTCTCTACTACAGCAGGTTGATGCATCTCTTTCTTCTATAGCAGGTTAATGTCTCTCTCTCTCTTCTATAGCAGGTTAATGTCTCTCTCTCTCTTCTATAGCAGGTTAATGTCTCTCTCTCTCTACTACAGCAGGTTAATGTCTCTCTCTCTCTCTACAGCAGGTTAATGTGTGTCTCTACTACAGCAGGTTAATGTCTCTCTCTCTCCTCTACAGCAGGTTACTGTCTCTCTCTCTCTACTACAGCAGGTTAATGTCTCTCTCTCTACTACAGCAGGTTGATGCATCTCTCTCTTCTACAGCAGGTTAATGTCTCTCTCTCTCTACTACAGCAGGTTAATGTCTCTCTCTCTACTACAGCAGGTTGATGCATCTCTCTCTTCTACAGCAGGTTAATCTCTCTCTCTCTCTACTACAGCAGGTTGATGCATCTCTCTCTTCTACAGCAGGTTAATGTGTCTCTCTTTCTTCTATAGCAGGTTAATGTCTCTCTCTCTCTTCTATAGCAGGTTAATGTCTCTCTCTCTCTTCTATAGCAGGTTAATGTCTCTCTCTCTCTTCTATAGCAGGTTAATGTCTCTCTCTCTCTTCTACAGCAGGTTAATGTCTCTCTCTCTCTACTACAGCAGGTTAATGTCTCTCTCTCTCTACTACAGCAGGTTAATGTCTCTCTCTCTCTTCTATAGCAGGTTAATGTCTCTCTCTCTCTTCTATAGCAGGTTAATGTCTCTCTCTCTCTACAGCAGGTTAATGTCTCTCTCTCTCTAATACAGCAGGTTAATGTCTCTCTCTCTCTACTACAGCAGGTTAATGTCTCTCTCTCTCTACTACAGCAGGTTAATGTCTTTCTCTCTACTACAGCAGGTTAATGTCTCTCTCTCTCTCTCTCTCTACTACAGCAGGTTAATGTCTCTCTCTCTACTACAGCATGTTAATGTCTCTCTCTCTACTACAGCAGGTTAATGTCTCTCTCTCTACTACAGCATGTTAATGTCTCTCTCTCTACTACAGCATGTTAATGTCTCTCTCTATCTACTACAGCAGGTTATTGTCTCTATCTCTCTCTCTACTACAGCAGGTTAATGTCTCTCTCTCTCTCTCTACTACAGCAGGTTAATGTCTCTCTCTCTCTTCTATAGCAGGTTAATGTCTCTCTCGCTCTCTACTACAGCATGTTAATGTCTCTCTCTCTCTCTCTCTACTACAGCAGGTTATTGTCTCTATCTCTCTTCTATAGCAGGTTAATGTCTCTCTCTCTCTTCTATAGCAGGTTAATGTCTCTCTCGCTCTCTACTACAGCATGTTAATGTCTCTCTCTCTCTCTCTACTACAGCAGGTTAATGTCTCTCTCGCTCTCTACTACAGCATGTTAATGTCTCTCTCTCTCTCTCTACTACAGCAGGTTATTGTCTCTATCTCTCTATCTACTACAGCAGGTTATTGTCTCTATCTCTCTCTCTACTACAGCAGGTTAATGTCTCTCTCTCTCTCTCTACTACAGCAGGTTAATGTCTCTCTCTCTCTTCTATAGCAGGTTAATGTCTCTCTCGCTCTCTACTACAGCATGTTAATGTCTCTCTCTCTCTCTCTACTACAGCAGGTTATTGTCTCTATCTCTCTCTCTACTACAGCATGTTAATGTCTCTCTCTCTCTCTCTACTACAGCATGTTAATGTCTCTCTCTCTCTCTCTACTACAGCAGGTTATTGTCTCTATCTCTCTCTCTACTACAGCAGGTTAATGTCTCTCTCTCTCTACTACAGCAGGTTAATGTCTCTCTCGCTCTCTACTACAGCATGTTAATGTCTCTCTCTCTCTCTCTACTACAGCAGGTTATTGTCTCTATCTCTCTCTCTACTACAGCAGGTTAATGTCTCTCTCTCTCTACTACAGCAGGTTAATGTCTCTCTCTCTCTACTACAGCAGGTTAATGTCTCTCTCTCTCTACTACAGCAGGTTAATGTCTCTCTCTCTCTACTACAGCAGGTTAATGTCTCTCTCTCTCTACTACAGCAGGTTAATGTCTCTCTCTCTCTACTACAGCAGGTTAATGTCTCTCTCTCTCTACTACAGCAGGTTAATGTCTCTCTCTCTCTACTACAGCAGGTTAATGTCTCTCTCTCTCTACTACAGCAGGTTAATGTCTCTCTCTCTCTACTACAGCAGGTTAATGTCTCTCTCTCTCTACTACAGCATGTTAATGTCTCTCTCTCTCTCTACTGCAGGTTAATGTCTCTCTCTCTCTCTACTGCAGGTTAATGTCTCTCTCTCTACTACAGCAGGTTAATGTCTCTCTCTCTACTGCAGGTTAATGTCTCTCTCTCTCTACTACAGCAGGTTAATGTCTCTCTCTCTCTACTACAGCAGGTTAATGTCTCTCTCTCTTCTACAGCAGGTTAATGTCTCTCTCTCTCTCTTCTACAGCAGGTTAATGTCTCTCTCTCTCTACTACAGCAGGTTAATGTCTCTCTCTCTACTACAGCAGGTTAATGTCTCTCTCTCTCTACTACAGCAGGTTAATGTCTCTCTCTCTACTACAGCAGGTTAATGTTTCTCTCTCTTCTACAGCAGGTTAATGTCTCTCTCTCTCTTCTATAGCAGGTTAATGTCTCTCTCTCTCTCTTCTATAGCAGGTTAATGTGTGTCTCTACTACAGCAGGTTAATGTCTCTCTCTCTCTACAGCAGGTTAATGTGTGTCTCTACTACAGCAGGTTAATGTCTCTCTCTCTCTACTACAGCAGGTTAATGTCTCTCTCTCTCTACTACAGCAGGTTAATGTCTCTCTCTACTACAGCAGGTAAATGTCTCTCTCTCTCTTCTACAGCAGGGTAATGTCTCTCTCTCTCTACTACGCAGGTTAATGTCTCTCTCTCTCTCTACCTCTCTACTACAGCAGGTTAATGTCTTCTCTCTCTACTACAGCAGGTTAATGTCTCTCTCGCTCTCTCTACTACAGCAGGTTAATGTCTCTCTCTCTCTCTCTACCACAGCAGGTTACTGTCTCTCTCTCTCTCTCTACTACAGCAGGTTAATGTCTCTCTCTCTCTCTCTCTCTACTACAGCAGGTTAATGTCTCTCTCTCTCTCTACTACAGCAGGTTAATGTCTCTCTCTCTCTACTACAGCAGGTTAATGTCTCTCTCTCTCTACTACAGCAGGTTAATCCCTCTCTCTACTACAGCAGGTTGATGCATCTCTCTCTTCTACAGCAGGTTAATGTCTCTCTCTCTCTTCTATAGCAGGTTAATGTCTCTCTCTCTCTTCTATAGCAGGTTAATGTCTCTCTCTCTCTACTACAGCAGGTTAATGTCTCTCTCTCTCTACAGCAGGTTAATGTGTGTCTCTACTACAGCAGGTTAATGTCTCTCTCTCTCTTCTCTACAGCAGGTTAATGTCTCTCTCTCTCTTCTATAGCAGGTTAATGTCTCTCTCTCTACAGCAGGTTAATGTGTGTCTCTACTACAGCAGGTTAATGTCTCTCTCTCTCTTCTCTACAGCAGGTTAATGTCTCTCTCTCTCTTCTATAGCAGGTTAATGTCTCTCTCTCTCTACAGCAGGTTAATGTCTCTCTCTCTCTACAGCAGGTTAATGTGTGTCTCTCTACAGCAGGTTAATGTCTCTCTCTCTCTACAGCAGGTTAATGTCTCTCTCTCTCTACAGCAGGTTAATGTCTCTCTCTCTACAGCAGGTTAATGTCTCTCTCTCTACTACAGCAGGTTAATGTCTCTCTCTCTCTACTACAGCAGGTTAATGTCTCTCTCTCTCTACTACAGCAGGTTAATGTCTCTCTCTCTACTACAGCAGGTTAATGTTTCTCTCTTCTACAGCAGGTTAATCTCTCTCTCTCTACTACAGCAGGTTGATGCATCTCTCTCTTCTACAGCAGGTTAATGTCTCTCTCTCTCTACTACAGCAGGTTAATGTATCTCTCTCTCTACAGCAGGTTAATGTGTGTCTCTACTACAGCAGGTTAATGTCTCTCTCTCTCTCCTCTACAGCAGGTTAATGTCTCTCTCTCTCTTCTATAGCAGGTTAATGTCTCTGTCGCTCTTCGATAGCAGGTTAATGTCTCTCTCTCTCTTCTATAGCAGGTTAATGTCTCTCTCTCTCTACTACAGCAGGTTAATGTCTCTCTCTCTACTACAGCAGGTTAATGTCTCTCTCTCTTCTATAGCAGGTTAATGTCTCTCTCTCTCACCTTCTATAGCAGGTTAATGTCTCTCTCTCTCTACTACAGCAGGTTAATGTCTCTCTCTCTCTTCTATAGCAGGTTAATGTCTCTCTCTCTCTTCTACAGCAGGTTAATGTCTCTCTCTCTCTACTACAGCAGGTTAATGTCTCTCTCTCTCTCTCTCTACTACAGCAGGTTAATGTCTCTCTCTCTCTCTCTCTACTACAGCAGGTTAAAGTCTCTCTCTCTACTACAGCATGTTAATGTCTCTCTCTCTACTACAGCATGTTAATGTCTCTCTCTCTCTCTCTACTACAGCAGGTTATTGTCTCTATCTCTCTCTCTACTACAGCAGGTTAATGTCTCTCTCTCTACTACAGCATGTTAATGTCTCTCTCTCTACTGCAGGTTAATGTCTCTCTCTCTACTACAGCATGTTAATGTCTCTCTCTCTCTCTCTACTACAGCAGGTTAATGTCTCTCTCTCTCTACTACAGCAGGTTAATGTCTCTCTCTCTCTACTACAGCAGGTTAATGTCTCTCTCTCTCTACTACAGCAGGTTAATGTCTCTCTCTCTCTACTACAGCAGGTTAATGTCTCTCTCTCTCTACTACAGCAGGTTAATGTCTCTCTCTCTCTACTACAGCAGGTTAATGTCTCTCTCTCTCTTCTACAGCAGGTTAATGTCTCTCTCTCTCTACTACAGCAGGTTAATGTCTCTCTCTCTCTACTTCAGCAGGTTAATGTCTCTCTCTCTCTACTTCAGCAGGTTAATGTCTCTCTCTCTCTACTACAGCAGGTTAATGTCTCTCTCTCTCTTCTACAGCAGGTTAATGTCTCTCTCTCTCTACTACAGCAGGTTAATGTCTCTCTCTCTCTTCTACAGCAGGTTAATGTCTCTCTCTCTCTACTACAGCAGGTTAATGTCTCTCTCTCTTCTATAGCAGGTTAATGTATCTCTCTCTCTACTTCAGCAGGTTAATGTCTCTCTCTCTCTTCTACAGCAGGTTAATGTCTCTCTCTCTCTACTACAGCAGGTTAATGTCTCTCTCTCTCTACAGGAGGTTAATGTGTGTCTCTACTACAGCAGGTTAATGTCTCTCTCTCTCTACTACAGCAGGTTAATGTCTCTCTCTCTACTACAGCAGGTTAATGTCTCTCTCTCTTCTACAGCAGGGTAATGTCTCTCTCTCTCTTCTACAGCAGGGTAATGTCTCTCTCTCTCTGCTACAGCAGGTTATCTCTCTCTCTCTCTCTCTCTCTCTCTCTCTCTCTCTCTCTCTCTCTCTCTCTCTCTCTCTCTCTCTCTCTCTCTCTCTCTCTCTCTCTCTCTCTCTCTCTCTCTCTCTCTCTCCCTCCCTCTCTACTACAGCAGGTTAATGTCTCTCTCTCTCTACTACAGCAGGTTAATGTCTCTCTCTCTCTACTACAGCAGGTTAATGTCTCTCTCTCTCTCTCTACCACAGCAGGTTACTGTCTCTCTCTCTCTACTACAGCAGGTTAATGTCTCTCTCTCTCTCTCTACTACAGCAGGTTAATGTCTCTCTCTCTCTCTCTACTACAGCAGGTTACTGTCTCTCTCTCTCTACTACAGCAGGTTAATGTCTCTCTCTCTCTCTCTCTCTCTCTCTCTCTCTCTCTCTCAGCAGGTTCTCTCTCTCTCTCTCTCTCTCTCTCTCCTCCTCTCTACTACAGCAGGTTAATGTCTCTCTCTCTCTACTACAGCAGGTTAATGTCTCTCTCTCTCTACTACAGCAGGTTAATGTATCTCTCTCTCTACAGCAGGTTAATGTGTGTCTCTACTACAGCAGGTTAATGTCTCTCTCTCTCTCCTCTACAGCAGGTTAATGTCTCTCTCTCTCTTCTATAGCAGGTTAATGTCTCTGTCGCTCTTCGATAGCAGGTTAATGTCTCTCTCTCTCTTCTATAGCAGGTTAATGTCTCTCTCTCTCTACTACAGCAGGTTAATGTCTCTCTCTCTACTACAGCAGGTTAATGTCTCTCTCTCTCTTCTATAGCAGGTTAATGTCTCTCTCTCTCACCTTCTATAGCAGGTTAATGTCTCTCTCTCTCTACTACAGCAGGTTAATGTCTCTCTCTCTCTTCTATAGCAGGTTAATGTCTCTCTCTCTCTTCTACAGCAGGTTAATGTCTCTCTCTCTCTACTACAGCAGGTTAATGTCTCTCTCTCTCTCTCTCTACTACAGCAGGTTAATGTCTCTCTCTCTCTCTCTCTACTACAGCAGGTTAATGTCTCTCTCTCTACTACAGCATGTTAATGTCTCTCTCTCTACTACAGCATGTTAATGTCTCTCTCTCTCTCTCTCTACTACAGCAGGTTATTGTCTCTATCTCTCTACTACAGCAGGTTAATGTCTCTCTCTCTACTACAGCATGTTAATGTCTCTCTCTCTCTACTGCAGGTTAATGTCTCTCTCTACTACAGCATGTTAATGTCTCTCTCTCTCTCTACTACAGCAGGTTAATGTCTCTCTCTCTCTACTACAGCAGGTTAATGTCTCTCTCTCTCTACTACAGCAGGTTAATGTCTCTCTCTCTCTACTACAGCAGGTTAATGTCTCTCTCTCTCTACTACAGCAGGTTAATGTCTCTCTCTCTCTACTACAGCAGGTTAATGTCTCTCTCTCTCTACTACAGCAGGTTAATGTCTCTCTCTCTCTTCTACAGCAGGTTAATGTCTCTCTCTCTCTACTACAGCAGGTTAATGTCTCTCTCTCTCTACTTCAGCAGGTTAATGTCTCTCTCTCTCTACTTCAGCAGGTTAATGTCTCTCTCTCTCTACTACAGCAGGTTAATGTCTCTCTCTCTCTTCTACAGCAGGTTAATGTCTCTCTCTCTCTACTACAGCAGGTTAATGTCTCTCTCTCTCTTCTACAGCAGGTTAATGTCTCTCTCTCTACTACAGCAGGTTAATGTCTCTCTCTCTTCTATAGCAGGTTAATGTATCTCTCTCTCTACTTCAGCAGGTTAATGTCTCTCTCTCTCTACAGCAGGTTAATGTCTCTCTCTCTCTACTACAGCAGGTTAATGTCTCTCTCTCTCTACAGGAGGTTAATGTGTGTCTCTACTACAGCAGGTTAATGTCTCTCTCTCTACTACAGCAGGTTAATGTCTCTCTCTCTACTACAGCAGGTTAATGTCTCTCTCTCTCTACAGCAGGTTAATGTCTCTCTCTTCTACAGCAGGGTAATGTCTCTCTCTCTGCTACAGCAGGTTATCTCTCTCTCTCTCTCTCTCTCTCTCTCTCTCTCAGCAGGTTCTCTCTCTCTCTCTCTCTCTCTCTCTCTCTCTCTCTCTCTCTCTCTCTCTCTCTCTCTCTCTCTCTCTCTCTCTCTCTCTCTCTCTCTCTCTCTCCCTCCCTCTCTACTACAGCAGGTTAATGTCTCTCTCTCTCTACTACAGCAGGTTAATGTCTCTCTCTCTCTCTACTACAGCAGGTTAATGTCTCTCTCTCTCTCTACCACAGCAGGTTACTGTCTCTCTCTCTCTACTACAGCAGGTTAATGTCTCTCTCTCTCTCTCTACTACAGCAGGTTAATGTCTCTCTCTCTCTCTACTACAGCAGGTTACTGTCTCTCTCTCTCTACTACAGCAGGTTAATGTCTCTCTCTCTCTCTCTCTCTCTCTCTCTCTCTCTCTCTCTCTCTCTCTCTCTCTCTCTCTCTCTCTCTCTCTCTCTCTCTCTCTCTCTCTCTCTCTCTCTCTCTCTCTCCCTCCCTCTCTACTACAGCAGGTTAATGTCTCTCTCTCTCTACTACAGCAGGTTAATGTCTGTCTCTCTCTCTCTACTACAGCAGGTTAATGTCTCTCTCTCTCTCTCTCTCTCTCTCTCTCTCTCTCTCTCTCTCTCTCTCTCTCTCTCTCTCTCTCTCTCTCTCTCTCTCTCTCTCCTCTCCCTCCCTCTCTACTACAGCAGGTTAATGTCTCTCTCTCTCTACTACAGCAGGTTAATGTCTGTCTCTCTCTCTCTACTACAGCAGGTTAATGTCTCTCTCGCTCTCTACTACAGCAGGTTAATGTCTCTCTCTCTCCCTACTACAGCAGGTTAATGTCTCTCTCTCTCTCTCTACTACAGCAGGTTAATGTCTCTCTCTCTCTACTACAGCAGGTTAATGTCTCTCTCTCTCTACTACAGCAGGTTAATGTCTCTCTCTCTCTCTCTCTACAACAGCAGGTTAATGTCTCTCTCTCTCTCTCTCTGTCTACGACAGCAGGTTAATGTCTCTCTCTCTCTCTCTCTCTACTACAGCAGGTTAATGTCTCTCCCTCTACTACAGCATGTTAATGTCTCTCTCTCTACTACAGCATGTTAATGTCTCTCTCTCTACTACAGCAGGTTGATGCATCTCTCTCTTCTACAGCAGGTTAATGTCTCTCTCTCTTCTATAGCAGGTTAATGTCTCTCTCTCTCTTCTATAGCAGGTTAATGTCTCTCTCTCTACTACAGCATGTTAATGTCTCTCTCTCTACTACAGCATGTTAATGTCTCTCTCTCTCTACTATAGCAGGTTAATGTCTCTTTCTCTTCTATAGCAGGTTAATGTCTCTCTCTCTCTCTACTGCAGCAGGTTAATGTCTCTCTCTCTTCTATAGCAGGTTAATGTCTCTCTCTCTCTACTACAGCAGGTTAATGTCTCTCTCTCTACTACAGCAGGTTAATGTCTCTCTCTCTCTCTACAGCAGGTTAATGTCTCTCTCTCTCTCTCTCTCTCTCTCTCTCTCTCTCTCTCTCTCTCTCTCTCTCTCTCTCTCTCTCTCTCTCTCTACTCTCCCTCCCTCTCTACTACAGCAGGTTAATGTCTCTCTCTCTCTACTACAGCAGGTTAATGTCTGTCTCTCTCTCTCTACTACAGCAGGTTAATGTCTCTCTCGCTCTCTCTACTACAGCAGGTTAATGTCTCTCTCTCTCCCTACTACAGCAGGTTAATGTCTCTCTCTCTCTACTACAGCAGGTTAATGTCTCTCTCTCTCTACTACAGCAGGTTAATGTCTCTCTCTCTCTCTCTCTACAACAGCAGGTTAATGTTCTCTCTCTCTCTCTCTCTCTCTCTCTCTCTCTCTCTCTCTCTCTCTCTCTCTCTCTCTCTCTCTCTCTCTCTCTCTCTCTCTCTCCTCCCTCCCTCTCTACTACAGCAGGTTAATGTCTCTCTCTCTCTACTACAGCAGGTTAATGTCTCTCTCTCTCTACTACAGCAGGTTAATGTCTCTCTCTCTCTCTACCACAGCAGGTTACTGTCTCTCTCTCTCTACTACAGCAGGTTAATGTCTCTCTCTCTCTCTCTCTACTACAGCAGGTTAATGTCTCTCTCTCTCTCTCTACTACAGCAGGTTACTGTCTCTCTCTCTCTACTACAGCAGGTTAATGTCTCTCTCTCTCTCTCTCTCTCTCTCTCTCTCTCTCTCTCTCTCTCTCTCTCTCTCTCTCTCTCTCTCTCTCTCTCTCTCTCTCTCTCTCTCTCTCTCTCTCTCTCTCTCTCTCTCTCTCTCTCTCTCTCTCTCCCTCCCTCTCTACTACAGCAGGTTAATGTCTTTCTCTCTCTACTACAGCAGGTTAATGTCTGTCTCTCTCTCTCTACTACAGCAGGTTAATGTCTCTCTCTCTCTCTCTCTCTCTCTCTCTCTCTCTCTCTCTCTCTCTCTCTCTCTCTCTCTCTCTCTCTCTCTCTCTCACTCTCCCTCCCTCTCTACTACAGCAGGTTAATGTCTCTCTCTCTCTACTACAGCAGGTTAATGTCTGTCTCTCTCTCTCTACTACAGCAGGTTAATGTCTCTCTCGCTCTCTACTACAGCAGGTTAATGTCTCTCTCTCTCCCTACTACAGCAGGTTAATGTCTCTCTCTCTCTCTCTACTACAGCAGGTTAATGTCTCTCTCTCTCTACTACAGCAGGTTAATGTCTCTCTCTCTCTACTACAGCAGGTTAATGTCTCTCTCTCTCTCTCTCTACAACAGCAGGTTAATGTCTCTCTCTCTCTCTCTCTGTCTACGACAGCAGGTTAATGTCTCTCTCTCTCTCTCTACTACAGCAGGTTAATGTCTCTCCCTCTACTACAGCATGTTAATGTCTCTCTCTCTACTACAGCATGTTAATGTCTCTCTCTCTACTACAGCAGGTTGATGCATCTCTCTCTTCTACAGCAGGTTAATGTCTCTCTCTCTTCTATAGCAGGTTAATGTCTCTCTCTCTCTTCTATAGCAGGTTAATGTCTCTCTCTCTACTACAGCATGTTAATGTCTCTCTCTCTACTACAGCATGTTAATGTCTCTCTCTCTCTACTATAGCAGGTTAATGTCTCTTTCTCTTCTATAGCAGGTTAATGTCTCTCTCTCTCTCTCTACTGCAGCAGGTTAATGTCTCTCTCTCTCTTCTATAGCAGGTTAATGTCTCTCTCTCTCTACTACAGCAGGTTAATGTCTCTCTCTCTACTACAGCAGGTTAATGTCTCTCTCTCTCTACAGCAGGTTAATGTCTCTCTCTCTCTCTCTCTCTCTCTCTCTCTCTCTCTCTCTCTCTCTCTCTCTCTCTCTCTCTCTCTCTCTCTCTCTCTCTCTCTCTCTCTCTCTCTCCCTCTCTACTACAGCAGGTTAATGTCTCTCTCTCTCTACTACAGCAGGTTAATGTCTGTCTCTCTCTCTCTACTACAGCAGGTTAATGTCTCTCTCTCTCTCTCTCTCTCTCTCTCTCTCTCTCTCTCTCTCTCTCTCTCTCTCTCTCTCTCTCTCTCTCTCTCTCTCTCTCTCTCTCTCTCTCTCTCTCCTCTCCCTCTCTCTACTACAGCAGGTTAATGTCTCTCTCTCTCTACTACAGCAGGTTAATGTCTGTCTCTCTCTCTCTACTACAGCAGGTTAATGTCTCTCTCGCTCTCTACTACAGCAGGTTAATGTCTCTCTCTCTCCCTACTACAGCAGGTTAATGTCTCTCTCTCTCTCTCTACTACAGCAGGTTAATGTCTCTCTCTCTCTACTACAGCAGGTTAATGTCTCTCTCTCTCTACTACAGCAGGTTAATGTCTCTATCTCTCTCTCTCTACAACAGCAGGTTAATGTCTCTCTCTCTCTCTCTCTGTCTACGACAGCAGGTTAATGTCTCTCTCTCTCTCTCTCTCTCTACTACAGCAGGTTAATGTCTCTCCCTCTACTACAGCATGTTAATGTCTCTCTCTCTACTACAGCATGTTAATGTCTCTCTCTCTACTACAGCAGGTTGATGCATCTCTCTTCTACAGCAGGTTAATGTCTCTCTCTCTTCTATAGCAGGTTAATGTCTCTCTCTCTCTTCTATAGCAGGTTAATGTCTCTCTCTCTACTACAGCATGTTAATGTCTCTCTCTCTACTACAGCATGTTAATGTCTCTCTCTCTCTACTATAGCAGGTTAATGTCTCTTTCTCTTCTATAGCAGGTTAATGTCTCTCTCTCTCTCTCTACTGCAGCAGGTTAATGTCTCTCTCTCTCTTCTATAGCAGGTTAATGTCTCTCTCTCTCTACTACAGCAGGTTAATGTCTCTCTCTCTACTACAGCAGGTTAATGTCTCTCTCTCTCTCTACAGCAGGTTAATGTCTCTCTCTCTCTCTCTCTCTCTCTCTCTCTCTCTCTCTCTCTCTCTCTCTCTCTCTCTCTCTCTCTCTCTCTCTCTCTCTCTCTCACTCTCCCTCCCTCTCTACTACAGCAGGTTAATGTCTCTCTCTCTCTACTACAGCAGGTTAATGTCTGTCTCTCTCTCTCTACTACAGCAGGTTAATGTCTCTCTCGCTCTCTACTACAGCAGGTTAATGTCTCTCTCTCTCCCTACTACAGCAGGTTAATGTCTCTCTCTCTCTCTACTACAGCAGGTTAATGTCTCTCTCTCTCTACTACAGCAGGTTAATGTCTCTCTCTCTCTACTACAGCAGGTTAATGTCTCTCTCTCTCTCTCTCTACAACAGCAGGTTAATGTCTCTCTCTCTCTCTCTCTCTCTCTCTCTCTCTCTCTCTCTCTCTCTCTCTCTCTCTCTCTCTCTCTCTCTCTCTCTCTCTCTCTCTCTCTCTCTCTCTCTCTCTCTCTCTCTCTCTCTCTCTCTCCCTCCCTCTCTACTACAGCAGGTTAATGTCTCTCTCTCTCTACTACAGCAGGTTAATGTCTCTCTCTCTCTCTACTACAGCAGGTTAATGTCTCTCTCTCTCTCTCTACCACAGCAGGTTACTGTCTCTCTCTCTCTACTACAGCAGGTTAATGTCTCTCTCTCTCTCTCTACTACAGCAGGTTAATGTCTCTCTCTCTCTCTACTACAGCAGGTTACTGTCTCTCTCTCTCTACTACAGCAGGTTAATGTCTCTCTCTCTCTCTCTCTCTCTCTCTCTGTCTCTCTCTCTCTCTCTCTCTCTCTCTCTCTCTCTCTCTCTCTCTCTCTCTCTCTCTCTCTCTCTCTCTCTCTCTCTCTCTCTCTCTCTCCCTCTCTACTACAGCAGGTTAATGTCTCTCTCTCTACTACAGCAGGTTAATGTCTGTCTCTCTCTCTCTACTACAGCAGGTTAATGTCTCTCTCTCTCTCTCTCTCTCTCTCTCTCTCTCTCTCTCTCTCTCTCTCTCTCTCTCTCTCTCTCTCTCTCTCTCTCTCCTCTCCCTCCCTCTCTACTACAGCAGGTTAATGTCTCTCTCTCTCTACTACAGCAGGTTAATGTCTGTCTCTCTCTCTCTACTACAGCAGGTTAATGTCTCTCTCTCTCTCTACTACAGCAGGTTAATGTCTCTCTCTCTCTCTCTACCACAGCAGGTTACTGTCTCTCTCTCTCTACTACAGCAGGTTAATGTCTCTCTCTCTCTCTCTCTACTACAGCAGGTTAATGTCTCTCTCTCTCTCTCTACTACAGCAGGTTACTGTCTCTCTCTCTCTACTACAGCAGGTTAATGTCTCTCTCTCTCTCTCTCTCTCTCTCTCTGTCTCTCTCTCTCTCTCTCTCTCTCTCTCTCTCTCTCTCTCTCTCTCTCTCTCTCTCTCTCTCTCTCTCTCTCTCTCTCTCCCTCCCTCTCTACTACAGCAGGTTAATGTCTCTCTCTCTCTACTACAGCAGGTTAATGTCTGTCTCTCTCTCTACTACAGCAGGTTAATGTCTCTCTCTCTCTCTCTCTCTCTCTCTCTCTCTCTCTCTCTCTCTCTCTCTCTCTCTCTCTCTCTCTCTCTCTCTCTCTCACTCTCCCTCCCTCTCTACTACAGCAGGTTAATGTCTCTCTCTCTCTACTACAGCAGGTTAATGTCTGTCTCTCTCTCTCTACTACAGCAGGTTAATGTCTCTCTCGCTCTCTACTACAGCAGGTTAATGTCTCTCTCTCTCCCTACTACAGCAGGTTAATGTCTCTCTCTCTCTCTCTACTACAGCAGGTTAATGTCTCTCTCTCTACTACAGCAGGTTAATGTCTCTCTCTCTACTACAGCAGGTTAATGTCTCTCTCTCTCTCTCTCTACAACAGCAGGTTAATGTCTCTCTCTCTCTCTCTCTGTCTACGACAGCAGGTTAATGTCTCTCTCTCTCTCTCTCTACTACAGCAGGTTAATGTCTCTCCCTCTACTACAGCATGTTAATGTCTCTCTCTCTACTACAGCATGTTAATGTCTCTCTCTCTACTACAGCAGGTTGATGCATCTCTCTCTTCTACAGCAGGTTAATGTCTCTCTCTCTTCTATAGCAGGTTAATGTCTCTCTCTCTCTTCTATAGCAGGTTAATGTCTCTCTCTCTACTACAGCATGTTAATGTCTCTCTCTCTACTACAGCATGTTAATGTCTCTCTCTCTCTACTATAGCAGGTTAATGTCTCTTTCTCTTCTATAGCAGGTTAATGTCTCTCTCTCTCTCTCTACTGCAGCAGGTTAATGTCTCTCTCTCTCTTCTACAGCATGTTAATGTCTCTCTCTCTACTACAGCATGTTAATGTCTCTCTCTCTACTACAGCAGGTTGATGCATCTCTCTCTTCTACAGCAGGTTAATGTCTCTCTCTCTTCTATAGCAGGTTAATGTCTCTCTCTCTCTTCTATAGCAGGTTAATGTCTCTCTCTCTACTACAGCATGTTAATGTCTCTCTCTCTACTACAGCATGTTAATGTCTCTCTCTCTCTACTATAGCAGGTTAATGTCTCTTTCTCTTCTATAGCAGGTTAATGTCTCTCTCTCTCTCTCTACTGCAGCAGGTTAATGTCTCTCTCTCTCTTCTATAGCAGGTTAATGTCTCTCTCTCTCTACTACAGCAGGTTAATGTCTCTCTCTCTACTACAGCAGGTTAATGTCTCTCTCTCTCTCTACAGCAGGTTAATGTCTCTCTCTCTACTACAGCAGGTTAATGTCTCTCTCTCTACTACAGCAGGTTAATGTCTCTCTCTCTCTACTACAGCAGGTTAATGTCTCTCTCTTCTATAGCAGGTTAATGTCTCTCTCTCTCTACTACAGCAGGTTAATGTCTCTCTCTCTCTCTACAGCAGGTTAATCTATATCTCTCTCTTCTACAGCAGGTTAATGTCTCTCTCTCTCTACTACAGCAGGTTAATGTCTCTCTCTCCCTCTACTGCAGGTTAATGTCTCTCTCTCTCTACAGCAAATTAATGTCTCTCTCTCTCTCTACTGCAGGTTAATGTCTCTCTCTCTACTACAGCATGTTAATGTCTCTCTCTCTCCACTACAGCAGGTTAATGTCTCTCTCTCTCTCTACTACCGCAGGTTAATGTCTCTCTCTCTCTACAGCAGGTTAATGTCTCTCTCTCTTCTATAGCAGGTTAATGTCTCTCTCTCTCTCTACTATAGCAGGTTAATGTCTCTCTCTCTCTACTACAGCAGGTTACTGTCTCTCTCTCTCTACTACAGCAGGTTAATGTCTCTCTCTCTCTACTACAGCAGGTTAATGTCTCTCTCTCTCTTCTACAGCAGGTTAATGTCTCTCTCTCTCTACTATAGCAGATTAATGTCTCTCTCTCGTTACTGCAGCAGATTTGTTTGGAAATATACGGGCCCTTCCGGACAAGTCTGTTAAAATTACACATCACTGAGACCCCTGACAATCATATAAGATCCAACCCAGATCCGTGACATTATGTATAATTCCGGTTCCGGATGCGCTCGTGTATTTTGGTACATTGGATCGTAGAAGACCTCTACCATGGACTTTAGTAGTTGATGGATGGAGAAGGGACTTTATGTCTGAGTTAGTGGTTGTAGTGAGTGTTAGCATCACTTCCCAGCTGTATCAGCTGTTAAAGGGAAACTCCACTGCTTTAGTGTTGTTTTCATTAGTCCACTGTTAATAATACAGTCCCAAAATGTTTTGCAGGTCAGCAGTCAAGTATTCAAGTTATTGGACTTTCAATAAGCAAAGTGACACCGGCGACACCAAAATTCTTCAAATGACAGAGGATACTCATTAAGACAGAGACTGTCTCTACACAACACTCATTAAGACAGAGACTGTCTCTACACAACACTCATTAAGACAGAGACTGTCTCTACACAACACTCATTAAGACAGAGACTGTCTCTACACAACACTCACTAAGACAGAGACTGTCTCTACACAACACTCATTAAGACAGAGACTGACACTCATTAAGACAGAGACTGTCTCTACACAACACTCACTAAGACAGAGACTGTCTCTACACAACACTCATTAAGACAGAGACTGTCTCTACACAACACTCATTAAGACAGAGACTGTCTCTACACAACACTCACTAAGACAGAGACTGTCTCTACACAACACTCATTAAGACAGAGACAACACTCACTAAGACAGACTGACTGTCTCTACACAACACTCACTAAGACAGAGACTGTCTCTACACAACACTCATTAAGACAGAGACTGTCTCTACACAACACTCATTAAGACAGAGACTGTCTCTACACAACACTCATTAAGACAGAGACTGTCTCTACACAACACTCATTAAGACAGAGACTGTCTCTACACAACACTCATTAAGACAGGACTGTCTCTACACAACACTCATTAAGACAGAGACTGTCTCTACACAACACTCATTAAGACAGAGACTGTCTCTACACATTAACACTCATTAAGACATTAAGACAGACTGTCTCTACACAACACTCATTAAGACAGAGACTGTCTCTACACAACACTCACTAAGACAGAGACTGTCTCTACACAACACTCATTAAGACAGAGACTGTCTCTACACAACACTCATTAAGACAGAGACTGTCTCTACACAACACTCATTAAGACAGAGACTGTCTCTACACAACACTCACTAAGACAGAGACTGTCTCTACACAACACTCATTAAGACAGAGACTGTCTCTACACAACACTCACTAAGACAGAGACTGTCTCTACACACAACACTCACTAAGACAGAGACTGTCTCTAAGACAGAGACAACACTCATTAAGACAGAGACTGTCTCTACACAACACTCATTAAGACAGAGACTGTCTCTACACAACACTAAGACAGAGACTGTCTCTACACAAACACTCATTAAGACAGAGACTGTCTCTAAGACAGAGACAAACACTCATTAAGACAGAGACTGTCTCTACACAACACTCACTTAAGACAGAGACTGTCTCTACACAACACTCATTAAGACAGAGACTGTCTCTACACAAACACTCATTAAGACAGAGACTGTCTCTACACAACACTCATTAAGACAGAGACTGTCTCTACACAACACTCATTAAGACAGAGACTGTACACAAACACTCTAAGACAGAGACTGTCTCACAACACTCACTAAGACAGAGACTGTCTCTACACATTAAACACTCACTAAGACAGAGACTGTCTCTACACAACACTCATTAAGACAGAGACTGTCTCTACACAACACTCACTAAGACAGAGACTGTCTCTACACAACACTCACTAAGACAGAGACTGTCTCTACACAACACTCATTAAGACAGAGACTGTCTCTACACAAACACTCATTAAGACAGAGACTGTCTCTACACAACACTCACTAAGACAGAGACTGTCTCTACACAAACACTCATTAAGACAGAGACTGTCTCTACACAACACTCACTAAGACAGAGACTGTCTCTACACAACACTCACTAAGACAGAGACTGTCTCTACACAACACTCATTAAGACAGAGACTGTCTCTACACAACACTCACTAAGACAGAGACTGTCTCTACACAACACTCACTAAGACAGAGACTGTCTCTACACAACACTCATTAAGACAGAGACTGTCTCTACACAACACTCATTAAGACAGAGACTGTCTCTACACAACACTCACTAAGACAGAGACTGTCTCTACACAACACTCATTAAGACAGAGACTGTCTCTACACAACACTCATTAAGACAGAGACTGTCTCTACACAACACTCATTAAGACAGAGACTGTCTCTACACAACACTCATTAAGACAGAGACTGTCTCTACACAAACACTCATTAAGACAGAGACTGTCTCTACACAACACTCACTAAGAGACACTCACTAAGACAGAGACTGTCTCTACACAACACAACACTGTCTCATTAAGACAGAGACTGTCTCTACACAAACACTCATTAAGACAGAGACTGTCTCTACACAAACACTCATTAAGACAGAGACTGTCTCTACACAAACACTCATTAAGACAGAGACTGTCTCTACACAAACACTCATTAAGACAGAGACTGTCTCTACACAACACTCACTAAGACAGAGACTGTCTCTACACAAACACTCATTAAGACAGAGACTGTCTCTACACAACACTCACTAAGACAAACACTCATTAAGACAGAGACTGTCTCTACACAACACTCACTAAGACAGAGACTGTCTCTACACAACACTCACTAAGACAGAGACTGTCTCTACACAAACACTCATTAAGACAGAGACTGTCTCTACACAAACACTCATTAAGACAGAGACTGTCTCTACACAAACACTCATTAAGACAGAGACTGTCTCTACACATTAAGACAGAGACTACACACACTAAGACAGAGACTGTCTCTACACAACACTCACTAAGACAGAGACTGTCTCTACACAAACACTCATTAAGACAGAGACTGTCTCTACACAACACTCATTAAGACAGAGACTGTCTCTACACAACACTCACTAAGACAGAGACTGTCTCTACACAACACTCATTAAGACAGAGACTGTCTCTACACAACACTCACTAAGACAGAGACTGTCTCTACACAACACTCATTAAGACAGAGACTGTCTCTACACAACACTCATTAAGACAGAGACTGTCTCTACACAACACTCACTAAGACAGAGACTGTCTCTACACAACACTCATTAAGACAGAGACTGTCTCTACACAACACTCATTAAGACAGAGACTGTCTCTACACAACACTCACTAAGACAGAGACTGTCTCTACACAACACTCATTAAGACAGAGACTGTCTCTACACACTCAACACTCATTAAGACAGAGACTGTCTCTACACAAACACTCACTAAGACAGAGACTGTCTCTACACAACACTCACTAAGACAGAGACTGTCTCTACACAACACTCATTAAGACAGAGACTGTCTCTACACAAACACTCATTAAGACAGAGACTGTCTCTACACAACACTCATTAAGACAGAGACTGTCTCTACACAACACTCACTAAGACAGAGACTGTCTCTACACAACACTCACTAAGACAGAGACTGTCTCTACACAACACTCATTAAGACAGAGACTGTCTCTACACAACACTCATTAAGACAGAGACTGTCTCTACACAACACTCATTAAGACAGAGACTGTCTCTACACAACACTCACTAAGACAGAGACTGTCTCTACACAACACTCATTAAGACAGAGACTGTCTCTACACAACACTCATTAAGACAGAGACTGTCTCACACAACACTCACTAAGACAGAGACTGTCTCTACACAACACTCATTAAGACAGAGACTGTCTCTACACAAACACTCATTAAGACAGAGACTGTCTCTACACAACACTCACTAAGACAGAGACTGTCTCTACACAACACTCATTAAGACAGAGACTGTCTCTACACAAACACTCATTAAGACAGAGACTGTCTCTACACAACACTCACTAAGACAGAGACTGTCTCTACACAACACTCATTAAGACAGAGACTGTCTCTACACAAACACTCATTAAGACAGAGACTGTCTCTACACAACACTCATTAAGACAGAGACTGTCTCTACACAACACTCATTAAGACAGAGACTGTCTCTACACACAACACTCATTAAGACAGAGACTGTCTCTACACAACACTCATTAAGACAGAGACTGTCTCTACACAACACTCATTAAGACAGAGACTGTACACAAACACTCATTAAGACAGAGACTGTCTCTACACAACACTCACTAAGACAGAGACTGTCTCTACACAACACTCACTAAGACAGAGACTGTCTCTACACAACACTCATTAAGACAGAGACTGTCTCTACACAACACTCACTAAGACAGAGACTGTCTCTACACAACACTCACTAAGACAGAGACTGTCTCTACACAAACACTCATTAAGACAGAGACTGTCTCTACACAACACTCACTAAGACAGAGACTGTCTCTACACAACACTCACTAAGACAGAGACTGTCTCTACACAACACTCATTAAGACAGAGACTGTCTCTACACAACACTCATTAAGACAGAGACTGTCTCTACACAAACACTCATTAAGACAGAGACTCTACACAACACTCACTAAGACAGAGACTGTCTCTACACAACACTCATTAAGACAGAGACTGTCTCTACACACAACACTCATTAAGACAGAGACTGTCTCTACACAACACTCACTAAGACAGAGACTGTCTCTACACAACACTCACTAAGACAGAGACTGTCTCTACACAACACTCATTAAGACAGAGACTGTCTCTACACAACACTCACTAAGACAGAGACTGTCTCTACACAAACACTCATTAAGACAGAGACTGTCTCTACACAACACTCATTAAGACAGAGACTGTCTCTACACAACACTCACTAAGACAGAGACTGTCTCTACACAACACTCATTAAGACAGAGACTGTCTCTACACAACACTCTACACAACACTCTTTAAGACAGAGACTGTCTCTACACAACACTCACTAAGACAGAGACTGTCTCTACACAACACTCACTAAGACAGAGACTGTCTCTACACAACACTCATTAAGACAGAGACTGTCTCTACACAAACACTCATTAAGACAGAGACTGTCTCTACACAACACTCATTAAGACAGAGACTGTCTCTACACAACACTCATTAAGACAGAGACTGTCTCTACACAAACACTCATTAAGACAGAGACTGTCTCTACACAAACACTCATTAAGACAGAGACTGTCTCTACACAAACACTCACTAAGACAGAGACTGTCTCTACACAACACTCATTAAGACAGAGACTGTCTCTACACAACACTCATTAAGACAGAGACTGTCTCTACACAACACTCACTAAGACAGAGACTGTCTCTACACAACACTCATTAAGACAGAGACTGTCTCTACACAACACTCACTAAGACAGAGACTGTCTCTACACAACACTCACTAAGACAGAGACTGTCTCTACACAAACACTCATTAAGACAGAGACTGTCTCTACACAACACTCATTAAGACAGAGACTGTCTCTACACAACACTCATTAAGACAGAGACTGTCTCTACACAAACACTCATTAAGACAGAGACTGTCTCTACACAACACTCACTAAGACAGAGACTGTCTCTACACAACACTCATTAAGACAGAGACTGTCTCTACACAACACTCATTAAGACAGAGACTGTCTCTACACAACACTCATTAAGACAGAGACTGTCTCTACACAACACACTCATCTAAGACAGAGACTGTCTCTACACAACACTCATTAAGACAGAGACTGTCTCTACACAACACTCACTAAGACAGAGACTGTCTCTACACAAACACTCACTAAGACAGAGACTGTCTCTACACAAACACTCATTAAGACAGAGACTGTCTCTACACAAACACTCATTAAGACAGAGACTGTCTCTACACAACACTCACTAAGACAGAGACTGTCTCTACACAACACTCTCACTAAGACAGAGACTGTCTCTACACAACACTCACTCATTAAGACAGAGACTGTCTCTACACATTAAGACAGAGACACAACTCACTAAGACAGAGACTGTCTCTACACAACACTCACTAAGACAGAGACTGTCTCTACACAAACACTCATTAAGACAGAGACTGTCTCTACACAACACTCATTAAGACAGAGACTGTCTCTACACAACACTCATTAAGACAGAGACTGTCTCTACACAAACACTCATTAAGACAGAGACTGTCTCTACACAACACTCACTAAGACAGAGACTGTCTCTACACAACACTCATTAAGACAGAGACTGTCTCTACACAACACTCATTAAGACAGAGACTGTCTCTACACAACACTCACTAAGACAGAGACTGTCTCTACACAAACACTCATTAAGACAGAGACTGTCTCTACACAAACACTCATTAAGACAGAGACTGTCTCTACACAACACTCACTAAGACAGAGACTGTCTCTACACAACACTCACTAAGACAGAGACTGTCTCTACACAAACACTCATTAAGACAGAGACTGTCTCTACACAAACACTCATTAAGACAGAGACTGTCTCTACACAACACTCACTAAGACAGAGACTGTCTCTACACAACACTCACTAAGACAGAGACTGTCTCTACACAACACTCATTAAGACAGAGACTGTCTCTACACAAACACTCATTAAGACAGAGACTGTCTCTACACAACACTCACATTAAGACAGAGACTGTCTCTAAGACAGAGACACAACACTCACTAAGACAGAGACTGTCTCTACACAACACTCATTAAGACAGAGACTGTCTCTACACAAACACTCATTAAGACAGAGACTGTCTCTACACAACACTCACTAAGACAGAGACTGTCTCTACACAACACTCACTAAGACAGAGACTGTCTCTACACAACACTCATTAAGACAGAGACTGTCTCTACACAACACTCACTAAGACAGAGACTGTCTCTACACAAACACTCATTAAGACAGAGACTGTCTCTACACAAACACTCATTAAGACAGAGACTGTCTCTACACAACACTCACTAAGACAGAGACTGTCTCTACACAACACTCACTAAGACAGAGACTGTCTCTACACAACACTCACTAAGACAGAGACTGTCTCTACACAACACTCATTAAGACAGAGACTGTCTCTACACAACACTCATTAAGACAGAGACTGTCTCTACACAACACTCACTAAGACAGAGACTGTCTCTACACAAACACTCACTAAGACAGAGACTGTCTCTACACAAACACTCATTAAGACAGAGACTGTCTCTACACAACACTCACTAAGACAGAGACTGTCTCTACACAACACTCATTAAGACAGAGACTGTCTCTACACAACTAAGACAGAGACTGTCTCACACTCATTAAGACAGAGACTGTCTCTACACAACACTCATTAAGACAGAGACTGTCTCTACACAACACTCACTAAGACAGAGACTGTCTCTACACAAACACTCATTAAGACAGAGACTGTCTCTACACAAACACTCATTAAGACAGAGACTGTCTCTACACAACACTCACTAAGACAGAGACTGTCTCTACACAACACTCATTAAGACAGAGACTGTCTCTACACAAACACTCATTAAGACAGAGACTGTCTCTACACAACACTCACTAAGACAGAGACTGTCTCTACACAAACACTCATTAAGACAGAGACTGTCTCTACACAACACTCATTAAGACAGAGACTGTCTCTACACAAACACTCATTAAGACAGAGACTGTCTCTACACAAACACTCATTAAGACAGAGACTGTCTCTACACAACACTCACTAAGACAGAGACTGTCTCTACACAACACTCACTAAGACAGAGACTGTCTCTACACAAACACTCATTAAGACAGAGACTGTCTCTACACAACACTCACTAAGACAGAGACTGTCTCTACATTAAGACACTCACTAAGACAGAGACTGTCTCTACACAAACACTCATTAAGACAGAGACTGTCTCTACACAAACACTCATTAAGACAGAGACTGTCTCTACACAACACTCACTAAGAAGACACTCATTAAGACAGAGACTGTCTCTACACAACACTCATTAAGACAGAGACTGTCTCTACACAACACTCACTAAGACAGAGACTGTCTCTACACAACACTCATTAAGACAGAGACTGTCTCTACACATTAAACACTCATTAAGACAGAGACTGTCTCTACACAACACTCATTAAGACAGAGACTGTCTCTACACAACACTCACTAAGACAGAGACTGTCTCTACACAACACTCACTAAGACAGAGACTGTCTCTACACAAACACTCATTAAGACAGAGACTGTCTCTACACAACACTCATTAAGACAGAGACTGTCTCTACACAACACTCACTAAGACAGAGACTGTCTCTACACAACACTCACTAAGACAGAGACTGTCTCTACACAAACACTCATTAAGACAGAGACTGTCTCTACACAAACACTCATTAAGACAGAGACTGTCTCTACACAACACTCACTAAGACAGAGACTGTCTCTACACAACACTCACTAAGACAGAGACTGTCTCTACACAAACACTCATTAAGACAGAGACTGTCTCTACACAGAGAAACACTCATTAAGACAGAGACTGTCTCTACACACTAAACACTCACTAAGACAGAGACTGTCTCTACACAACACTCACTAAGACAGAGACTGTCTCTACACAACACTCATTAAGACAGAGACTGTCTCTACACAACACTCATTAAGACAGAGACTGTCTCTACACAACACTCACTAAGACAGAGACTGTCTCTACACAACACTCATTAAGACAGAGACTGTCTCTACACAACACTCATTAAGACAGAGACTGTCTCTACACAACACTCATTAAGACAGAGACTGTCTCTACACAAACACTCATTAAGACAGAGACTGTCTCTACACAACACTCACTAAGACAGAGACTGTCTCTACACAACACTCACTAAGACAGAGACTGTCTCTACACAACACTCATTAAGACAGAGACTGTCTCTACACAACACTCACTAAGACAGAGACTGTCTCTACACAAACACTCATTAAGACAGAGACTGTACACAAACACTCATTAAGACAGAGACTGTCTCTACACAACACTCACTAAGACAGAGACTGTCTCTACACAACACTCACTAAGACAGAGACTGTCTCTACACAACACTCACTAAGACAGAGACTGTCTCTACACAAACACTCATTAAGACAGAGACTGTCTCTACACAACACTCATTAAGACAGAGACTGTCTCTACACACAACTAAGACAGAGACTGTCTCTACACAACACTCATTAAGACAGAGAACAACTCACTAAGACAGAGACTGTCTCTACACAACACTCATTAAGACAGAGACTGTCTCTACACAACACTCATTAAGACAGAGACTGTCTCTACACAACACTCACTAAGACAGAGACTGTCTCTACACAACACTCATTAAGACAGAGACTGTCTCTACACAACACTCATTAAGACAGAGACTGTCTCTACACAACACTCACTAAGACAGAGACTGTCTCTACACAAACACTCATTAAGACAGAGACTGTCTCTACACAAACACTCATTAAGACAGAGACTGTCTCTACACAACACTCACTAAGACAGAGACTGTCTCTACACAAACACTCATTAAGACAGAGACTGTCTCTACACAACACTCACTAAGACAGAGACTGTCTCTACACAACACTCACTAAGACAGAGACTGTCTCTACACAAACACTCATTAAGACAGAGACTGTCTCTACACAACACTCATTAAGACAGAGACTGTCTCTACACAACACTCATTAAGACAGAGACTGTCTCTACACAAACACTCATTAAGACAGAGACTGTCTCTACACAACACTCACTAAGACAGAGACTGTCTCTACACAACACTCACTAAGACAGAGACTGTCTCATTAAGACAGAGACTGTCTCTACACAAACACTAATTAAGACAGAGACTGTCTCTACACAACACTCATTAAGACAGAGACTGTCTCTACACAAACACTCATTAAGACAGAGACTGTCTCTACACAAACACTCATTAAGACAGAGACTGTCTCTACACAACACTCATTAAGACAGAGACTGTCTCTACACACCACTCATTAATACAGAGACTGTCTCTACACAAACACTCATTAAGACAGAGACTGTCTCTACACAACACTCACTAAGACAGAGACTGTCTCTACACAACACTCATTAAGACAGAGACTGTCTCTACACAACACTCATTAAGACAGAGACTGTCTCTACACAAACACTCATTAAGACAGAGACTGTCTCTACACAACACTCACTAAGACAGAGACTGTCTCTACACAACACTCATTAAGACAGAGACTGTCTCTACACAAACACTCATTAAGACAGAGACTGTCTCTACACAACACTCATTAAGACAGAGACTGTCTCTACACAACACTCATTAAGACAGAGACTGTCTCTACACAACACTCATTAAGACAGAGACTGTCTCTACACCTCAAACACTCATTAAGACAGAGACTGTCTCTACACAACACTCACTAAGACAGAGACTGTCTCTACACAACACTCACTAAGACAGAGACTGTCTCTACACAACACTCACTAAGACAGAGACTGTCTCTACACAAACACTCATTAAGACAGAGACTGTCTCTACACAAACACTCATTAAGACAGAGACTGTCTCTACACAACACTCACTAAGACAGAGACTGTCTCTACACAACACTCATTAAGACAGAGACTGTCTCTACACAACACTCATTAAGACAGAGACTGTCTCTACACAACACTCATTAAGACAGAGACTGTCTCTACACAACACTCATTAAGACAGAGACGTTCACTACACAACACTCATTAAGACAGAGACTGTCTCTACACAACACTCACTAAGACAGAGACTGTCTCTACACAAACACTCATTAAGACAGAGACTGTCTCTACACAAACACTCATTAAGACAGAGACTGTCTCTACACAACACTCACTAAGACAGAGACTGTCTCTACACAACACTCACTAAGACAGAGACTGTCTCTACACAACACTCATTAAGACAGAGACTGTCTCTACACAAACACTCATTAAGACAGAGACTGTCTCTACACAACACTCACTAAGACAGAGACTGTCTCTACACAAACACTCATTAAGACAGAGACTGTCTCTACACAAACACTCATTAAGACAGAGACTGTCTCTACACAACACTCACTAAGACAGAGACTGTCTCTACACAACACTCACTAAGACAGAGACTGTCTCTACACAAACACTCATTAAGACAGAGACTGTCTCTACACAAACACTCATTAAGACAGAGACTGTCTCTACACAACACTCACTAAGACAGAGACTGTCTCTACACAACACTCACTAAGACAGAGACTGTCTCTACACAAACACTCATTAAGACAGAGACTGTCTCTACACAAACACTCATTAAGACAGAGACTGTCTCTACACAACACTCACTAAGACAGAGACTGTCTCTACACAACACTCACTAAGACAGAGACTGTCTCTACACAAACACTCATTAAGACAGAGACTGTCTCTACACAACACTCACTAAGACAGAGACTGTCTCTACACAACACTCACTAAGACAGAGACTGTCTCTACACAAACACTCATTAAGACAGAGACTGTCTCTACACAAACACTCATTAAGACAGAGACTGTCTCTACACAACACTCACTAAGACAGAGACTGTACACAACACTCTAAGACAGAGACTGTCTCTACACAACACTCATTAAGACAGAGACTGTCTCTACACAACACTCATTAAGACAGAGACTGTCTCTACACAACACTCATTAAGACAGAGACTGTCTCTACACAAACACTCATTAAGACAGAGACTGTCTCTACACAACACTCACTAAGACAGAGACTGTCTCTACACAACACTCACTAAGACAGAGACTGTCTCTACACAACACTCACTAAGACAGAGACTGTCTCTACACAAACACTCATTAAGACAGAGACTACACAACACTCACTAAGACAGAGACTGTCTCTACACAACACTCACTAAGACAGAGACTGTCTCTACACAAACACTCATTAAGACAGAGACTGTCTCTACACAAACACTCATTAAGACAGAGACTGTCTCTACACAACACTCACTAAGACAGAGACTGTCTCTACACAACACTCACTAAGACAGAGACTGTCTCTACACAACACTCATTAAGACAGACTGTCTCTACACAACACTCATTAAGACAGAGACTGTCTCTACACAACACTCACTAAGACAGAGACTGTCTCTACACAAACACTCATTAAGACAGAGACTGTCTCTACACAAACACTCATTAAGACAGAGACTGTCTCTACACAACACTCATTAAGACAGAGACTGTCTCTACACAAACACTCATTAAGACAGAGACTGTCTCTACACAACACTCACTAAGACAGAGACTGTCTCTACACAACACTCACTAAGACAGAGACTGTCTCTACACAAACACTCATTAAGACAGAGACTGTCTCTACACAAACACTCATTAAGACAGAGACTGTCTCTACACAACACTCATTAAGACAGAGACTGTCTCTACACAAACACTCATTAAGACAGAGACTGTCTCTACACAACACTCACTAAGACAGAGACTGTCTCTACACAACACTCACTAAGACAGAGACTGTCTCTACACAAACACTCACTAAGACAGAGACTGTCTCTACACAAACACTCATTAAGACAGAGACTGTCTCTACACAAACACTCATTAAGACAGAGACTGTCTCTACACAAACACTCATTAAGACAGAGACTGTCTCTACACAAACACTCACTAAGACAGAGACTGTCTCTACACAACACTCATTAAGACAGAGACTGTCTCTACACAACACTCACTAAGACAGAGACTGTCTCTACACAAACACTCATTAAGACAGAGACTGTCTCTACACAACACTCACTAAGACAGAGACTGTCTCTACACAACACTCACTAAGACAGAGACTCAAATTAAGACAGAGACTGTCTCTACACAAACACTCATTAAGACAGAGACTGTCTCTACACAACACTCACTAAGACAGAGACTGTCTCTACACAAACACTCATTAAGACAGAGACTGTCTCTACACAAACACTCACTAAGACAGAGACTGTCTCTACACAAACACTCATTAAGACAGAGACTGTCTCTACACAACACTCACTAAGACAGAGACTGTCTCTACACAACACTCACTAAGACAGAGACTGTCTCTACACAAACACTCATTAAGACAGAGACTGTCTCTACACAACACTCATTAAGACAGAGACTGTCTCTACACAAACACTCATTAAGACAGAGACTGTCTCTACACAACACTCACTAAGACAGAGACTGTCTCTACACAACACTCACTAAGACAGAGACTGTCTCTACACAAACACTCATTAAGACAGAGACTGTCTCTACACAAACACTCATTAAGACAGAGACTGTCTCTACACAACACTCACTAAGACAGACTGTCTCTACACAACACTCACTAAGACAGAGACTGTCTCTACACAAACACTCATTAAGACAGAGACTGTCTCTACACAACACTCACTAAGACAGAGACTGTCTCTACACAACACTCACTAAGACAGAGACTGTCTCTACACAAACACTCATTAAGACAGAGACTGTCTCTACACAACACTCATTAAGACAGAGACTGTCTCTACACACCACTCATTAAGACAGAGACTGTCTCTACACAAACACTCATTAAGACAGAGACTGTCTCTACACAACACTCACTAAGACAGAGACTGTCTCTACACAACACTCATTAAGACAGAGACTGTCTCTACACAAACACTCATTAAGACAGAGACTGTCTCTACATTAAACACTCACTAAGACAGAGACTGTCTCTACACAAACACTCATTAAGACAGAGACTGTCTCTACACAAACACTCATTAAGACAGAGACTGTCTCTACACAACACTCACTAAGACAGAGACTGTCTCTACACAACACTCACTAAGACAGAGACTGTCTCTACACAAACACTCATTAAGACAGAGACTGTCTCTACACAAACACTCATTAAGACAGAGACTGTCTCTACACAACACTCACTAAGACAGAGACTGTCTCTACACAACACTCACTAAGACAGAGACTGTCTCTACACAAACACTCATTAAGACAGAGACTGTCTCTACACAAACACTCATTAAGACAGAGACTGTCTCTACACAACACTCACTAAGACAGAGACTGTCTCTACACAAACACTCACTAAGACAGAGACTGTCTCTACACAAACACTCATTAAGACAGAGACTGTCTCTACACAACACTCACTAAGACAGAGACTGTCTCTACACAACACTCACTAAGACAGACTGTCTCTACACAAACACTCATTAAGACAGAGACTGTCTCTACACAAACACTCATTAAGACAGAGACTGTCTCTACACAACACTCACTAAGACAGAGACTGTCTCTACACAACACTCACTAAGACAGAGACTGTCTCTACACAAACACTCATTAAGACAGAGACTGTCTCTACACAACACTCACTAAGACAGAGACTGTCTCTACACAAACACTCATTAAGACAGAGACTGTCTCTACACAAACACTCATTAAGACAGAGACTGTCTCTACACAACACTCACTAAGACAGAGACTGTCTCTACACAACACTCACTAAGACAGAGACTGTCTCTACACAACACTCACTAAGACAGAGACTGTCTCTACACAAACACTCATTAAGACAGAGACTGTCTCTACACAACACTCACTAAGACAGAGACTGTCTCTACACAACACTCACTAAGACAGAGACTGTCTCTACACAAACACTCATTAAGACAGAGACTGTCTCTACACAAACACTCATTAAGACAGAGACTGTCTCTACACAACACTCATTAAGACAGAGACTGTCTCTACACAACACTCACTAAGACAGAGACTGTCTCTACACAACACTCATTAAGACAGAGACTGTCTCTACACAACACTCATTAAGACAGAGACTGTCTCTACACAACACTCACTAAGACAGAGACTGTCTCTACACAAACACTCATTAAGACAGAGACTGTCTCTACACAAACACTCATTAAGACAGAGACTGTCTCTACACAACACTCACTAAGACAGAGACTGTCTCTACACAACACTCACTAAGACAGAGACTGTCTCTACACAAACACTCATTAAGACAGAGACTGTCTCTACACAAACACTCATTAAGACAGAGACTGTCTCTACACAACACTCATTAAGACAGAGACTGTCTCTACACAAACACTCATTAAGACAGAGACTGTCTCTACACAACACTCACTAAGACAGAGACTGTCTCTACACAACACTCACTAAGACAGAGACTGTCTCTACACAAACACTCATTAAGACAGAGACTGTCTCTACACAAACACTCATTAAGACAGAGACTGTCTCTACACAACACTCACTAAGACAGAGACTGTCTCTACACAAACACTCATTAAGACAGAGACTGTCTCTACACAAACACTCATTAAGACAGAGACTGTCTCTACACAAACACTCATTAAGACAGAGACTGTCTCTACACAACACTCATTAAGACAGAGACTGTCTCTACACAAACACTCATTAAGACAGAGACTGTCTCTACACAACACTCACTAAGACAGAGACTGTCTCTACACAACACTCATTAAGACAGAGACTGTCTCTACACAAACACTCATTAAGACAGAGACTGTCTCTACACAACACTCACTAAGACAGAGACTGTCTCTACACAAACACTCATTAAGACAGAGACTGTCTCTACACAACACTCACTAAGACAGAGACTGTCTCTACACAAACACTCATTAAGACAGAGACTGTCTCTACACAACACTCACTAAGACAGAGACTGTCTCTACACAACACTCACTAAGACAGAGACTGTCTCTACACAACACTCACTAAGACAGAGACTGTCTCTACACAAACACTCATTAAGACAGAGACTGTCTCTACACAAACACTCATTAAGACAGAGACTGTCTCTACACAACACTCACTAAGACAGAGACTGTCTCTACACAACACTCACTAAGACAGAGACTGTCTCTACACAAACACTCATTAAGACAGAGACTGTCTCTACACAAACACTCATTAAGACAGAGACTGTCTCTACACAACACTCACTAAGACAGAGACTGTCTCTACACAAACACTCACTAAGACAGAGACTGTCTCCACACAACACTCATTAAGACAGAGACTGTCTCTACACAACACTCACTAAGACAGAGACTGTCTCTACACAACACTCACTAAGACAGAGACTGTCTCTACACAAACACTCATTAAGACAGAGACTGTCTCTACACAACACTCATTAAGACAGAGACTGTCTCTACACACCACTCATTAAGACAGAGACTGTCTCTACACAAACACTCATTAAGACAGAGACTGTCTCTACACAACACTCACTAAGACAGAGACTGTCTCTACACAACACTCATTAAGACAGAGACTGTCTCTACACAACACTCATTAAGACAGAGACTGTCTCTACACAACACTCACTAAGACAGAGACTGTCTCTACACAAACACTCATTAAGACAGAGACTGTCTCTACACAAACACTCATTAAGACAGAGACTGTCTCTACACAACACTCACTAAGACAGAGACTGTCTCTACACAACACTCACTAAGACAGAGACTGTCTCTACACAAACACTCACTAAGACAGAGACTGTCTCTACACAAACACTCATTAAGACAGAGACTGTCTCTACACAACACTCACTAAGACAGAGACTGTCTCTACACAACACTCACTAAGACAGACTGTCTCTACACAAACACTCATTAAGACAGAGACTGTCTCTACACAAACACTCATTAAGACAGAGACTGTCTCTACACAACACTCACTAAGACAGAGACTGTCTCTACACAACACTCACTAAGACAGAGACTGTCTCTACACAAACACTCATTAAGACAGAGACTGTCTCTACACAACACTCACTAAGACAGAGACTGTCTCTACACAACACTCACTAAGACAGAGACTGTCTCTACACAAACACTCATTAAGACAGAGACTGTCTCTACACAAACACTCATTAAGACAGAGACTGTCTCTACACAACACTCACTAAGACAGAGACTGTCTCTACACAACACTCACTAAGACAGAGACTGTCTCTACACAACACTCATTAAGACAGAGACTGTCTCTACACAAACACTCATTAAGACAGAGACTGTCTCTACACAAACACTCATTAAGACAGAGACTGTCTCTACACAACACTCACTAAGACAGAGACTGTCTCTACACAACACTCACTAAGACAGAGACTGTCTCTACACAACACTCACTAAGACAGAGACTGTCTCTACACAAACACTCATTAAGACAGAGACTGTCTCTACACAACACTCACTAAGACAGAGACTGTCTCTACACAACACTCACTAAGACAGAGACTGTCTCTACACAACACTCATTAAGACAGAGACTGTCTCTACACAACACTCACTAAGACAGAGACTGTCTCTACACAACACTCACTAAGACAGAGACTGTCTCTACATTAAACACTCATTAAGACAGAGACTGTCTCTACACAAACACTCACTAAGACAGAGACTGTCTCTACACAAACACTCATTAAGACAGAGACTGTCTCTACACAACACTCACTAAGACAGAGACTGTCTCTACACAACACTCACTAAGACAGAGACTGTCTCTACACAAACACTCATTAAGACAGAGACTGTCTCTACACAAACACTCATTAAGACAGAGACTGTCTCTACACAAACACTCATTAAGACAGAGACAACACTCTCTACACAACACTCATTAAGACAGAGACTGTCTCTACACAAACACTCATTAAGACAGAGACTGTCTCTACACAACACTCACTAAGACAGAGACTGTCTCTACACAAACACTCATTAAGACAGAGACTGTCTCTACACAACACTCATTAAGACAGAGACTGTCTCTACACAACACTCACTAAGACAGAGACTGTCTCTACACAAACACTCATTAAGACAGAGACTGTCTCTACACAAACACTCATTAAGACAGAGACTGTCTCTACACAAACACTCATTAAGACAGAGACTGTCTCTACACAACACTCACTAAGACAGAGACTGTCTCTACACAACACTCACTAAGACAGAGACTGTCTCTACACAAACACTCATTAAGACAGAGACTGTCTCTACACAACACTCACTAAGACAGAGACTGTCTCTACACAACACTCATTAAGACAGAGACTGTCTCTACACAAACACTCATTAAGACAGAGACTGTCTCTACACAAACACTCATTAAGACAGAGACTGTCTCTACACAACACTCACTAAGACAGAGACTGTCTCTACACAACACTCACTAAGACAGAGACTGTCTCTACACAAACACTCATTAAGACAGAGACTGTCTCTACACAACACTCACTAAGACAGAGACTGTCTCTACACAAACACTCATTAAGACAGAGACTGTCTCTACACAAACACTCATTAAGACAGAGACTGTCTCTACACAACACTCACTAAGACAGAGACTGTCTCTACACAACACTCACTAAGACAGAGACTGTCTCTACACAACACTCACTAAGACAGAGACTGTCTCTACACAACACTCATTAAGACAGAGACTGTCTCTACACAACACTCACTAAGACAGAGACTGTCTCTACACAAACACTCACTAAGACAGAGACTGTCTCTACACAAACACTCATTAAGACAGAGACTGTCTCTACACAAACACTCATTAAGACAGAGACTGTCTCTACACAACACTCATTAAGACAGAGACTGTCTCTACACAACACTCACTAAGACAGAGACTGTCTCTACACAACACTCATTAAGACAGAGACTGTCTCTACACAACACTCACTAAGACAGAGACTGTCTCTACACAACACTCACTAAGACAGAGACTGTCTCTACACAAACACTCATTAAGACAGAGACTGTCTCTACACAAACACTCATTAAGACAGAGACTGTCTCTACACAACACTCACTAAGACAGAGACTGTCTCTACACAAACACTCATTAAGACAGAGACTGTCTCTACACAACACTCACTAAGACAGAGACTGTCTCTACACAACACTCACTAAGACAGAGACTGTCTCTACACAAACACTCATTAAGACAGAGACTGTCTCTACACAAACACTCATTAAGACAGAGACTGTCTCTACACAAACACTCATTAAGACAGAGACTGTCTCTACACAAACACTCATTAAGACAGAGACTGTCTCTACACAACACTCACTAAGACAGAGACTGTCTCTACACAACACTCACTAAGACAGAGACTGTCTCTACACAAACACTCATTAAGACAGAGACTGTCTCTACACAAACACTCATTAAGACAGAGACTGTCTCTACACAACACTCACTAAGACAGAGACTGTCTCTACACAAACACTCATTAAGACAGAGACTGTCTCTACACAAACACTCATTAAGACAGAGACTGTCTCTACACAACACTCATTAAGACAGAGACTGTCTCTACACAACACTCATTAAGACAGAGACTGTCTCTACACAAACACTCATTAAGACAGAGACTGTCTCTACACAACACTCACTAAGACAGAGACTGTCTCTACACAACACTCATTAAGACAGAGACTGTCTCTACACAAACACTCATTAAGACAGACTGTCTCTACACAACACTCACTAAGACAGAGACTGTCTCTACACAAACACTCATTAAGACAGAGACTGTCTCTACACAAACACTCACTAAGACAGAGACTGTCTCTACACAAACACTCATTAAGACAGAGACTGTCTCTACACAACACTCATTAAGACAGAGACTGTCTCTACACAACACTCACTAAGACAGAGACTGTCTCTACACAACACTCACTAAGACAGAGACTGTCTCTACACAAACACTCATTAAGACAGAGACTGTCTCTACACAAACACTCATTAAGACAGAGACTGTCTCTACACAACACTCACTAAGACAGAGACTGTCTCTACACAACACTCACTAAGACAGAGACTGTCTCTACACAACACTCATTAAGACAGAGACTGTCTCTACACAAACACTCATTAAGACAGAGACTGTCTCTACACAACACTCACTAAGACAGAGACTGTCTCTACACAACACTCACTAAGACAGAGACTGTCTCTACACAACACTCATTAAGACAGAGACTGTCTCTACACAACACTCACTAAGACAGAGACTGTCTCTACACAACACTCACTAAGACAGAGACTGTCTCTCATTAAGACAAACACTCATTAAGACAGAGACTGTCTCTACACAACACTCATTAAGACAGAGACTGTCTCTACACACCACTCATTAAGACAGAGACTGTCTCTACACAAACACTCATTAAGACAGAGACTGTCTCTACACAACACTCACTAAGACAGAGACTGTCTCTACACAACACTCATTAAGACAGAGACTGTCTCTACACAAACACTCATTAAGACAGAGACTGTCTCTACACAACACTCACTAAGACAGAGACTGTCTCTACACAAACACTCATTAAGACAGAGACTGTCTCTACACAAACACTCATTAAGACAGAGACTGTCTCTACACAACACTCACTAAGACAGAGACTGTCTCTACACAACACTCACTAAGACAGAGACTGTCTCTACACAAACACTCATTAAGACAGAGACTGTCTCTACACAAACACTCATTAAGACAGAGACTGTCTCTACACAACACTCACTAAGACAGAGACTGTCTCTACACAACACTCACTAAGACAGAGACTGTCTCTACACAACACTCATTAAGACAGAGACTGTCTCTACACAAACACTCATTAAGACAGAGACTGTCTCTACACAACACTCACTAAGACAGAGACTGTCTCTACACAACACTCACTAAGACAGAGACTGTCTCTACACAAACACTCATTAAGACAGAGACTGTCTCTACACAACACTCACTAAGACAGAGACTGTCTCTACACAACACTCACTAAGACAGAGACTGTCTCTACACAAACACTCATTAAGACAGAGACTGTCTCTACACAAACACTCATTAAGACAGAGACTGTCTCTACACAACACTCACTAAGACAGAGACTGTCTCTACACAACACTCACTAAGACAGAGACTGTCTCTACACAAACACTCATTAAGACAGAGACTGTCTCTACACAAACACTCATTAAGACAGAGACTGTCTCTACACAAACACTCACTAAGACAGAGACTGTCTCTACACAACACTCACTAAGACAGAGACTGTCTCTACACAACACTCACTAAGACAGAGACTGTCTACACAACACTCACTAAGACAGAGACTGTCTCTACACAAACACTCATTAAGACAGAGACTGTCTCTACACAACACTCACTAAGACAGAGACTGTCTCTACACAACACTCACTAAGACAGAGACTGTCTCTACACAAACACTCATTAAGACAGAGACTGTCTCTACACAAACACTCATTAAGACAGAGACTGTCTCTACACAACACTCATTAAGACAGAGACTGTCTCTACACAACACTCACTAAGACAGAGACTGTCTCTACACAACACTCATTAAGACAGAGACTGTCTCTACACAACACTCATTAAGACAGAGACTGTCTCTACACAACACTCACTAAGACAGAGACTGTCTCTACACAAACACTCATTAAGACAGAGACTGTCTCTACACAAACACTCATTAAGACAGAGACTGTCTCTACACAACACTCACTAAGACAGAGACTGTCTCTACACAAACACTCATTAAGACAGAGACTGTCTCTACACAACACTCACTAAGACAGAGACTGTCTCTACACAACACTCACTAAGACAGAGACGTTCTCTACACAAACACTCATTAAGACAGAGACTGTCTCTACACAAACACTCATTAAGACAGAGACTGTCTCTACACAACACTCATTAAGACAGAGACTGTCTCTACACAAACACTCATTAAGACAGAGACTGTCTCTACACAACACTCACTAAGACAGAGACTGTCTCTACACAACACTCACTAAGACAGAGACTGTCTCTACACAAACACTCATTAAGACAGAGACTGTCTCTACACAAACACTCATTAAGACAGAGACTGTCTCTACACAACACTCATTAAGACAGAGACTGTCTCTACACAACACTCATTAAGACAGAGACTGTCTCTACACAACACTCACTAAGACAGAGACTGTCTCTACACAACACTCATTAAGACAGAGACTGTCTCTACACAAACACTCATTAAGACAGAGACTGTCTCTACACAACACTCATTAAGACAGAGACTGTCTCTACACAACACTCACTAAGACAGAGACTGTCTCTACACAAACACTCATTAAGACAGAGACTGTCTCTACACAACACTCACTAAGACAGAGACTGTCTCTACACAACACTCACTACACAACACTAAGACAGAGACTGTCTCTACACAAACACTCATTAAGACAGAGACTGTCTCTACACAACACTCACTAAGACAGAGACTGTCTCTACACAACACTCACTAAGACAGAGACTGTCTCTACACAACACTCATTAAGACAGAGACTGTCTCTACACAACACTCATTAAGACAGAGACTGTCTCTACACAACACTCATTAAGACAGAGACTGTCTCTACACAACACTCACTAAGACAGAGACTGTCTCTACACAACACTCACTAAGACAGAGACTGTCTCTACACAACACTCATTAAGACAGAGACTGTCTCTACACAACACTCATTAAGACAGAGACTGTCTCTACACAACACTCACTAAGACAGAGACTGTCTCTACACAACACTCACTAAGACAGAGACTGTCTCTACACAAACACTCATTAAGACAGAGACTGTCTCTACACAACACTCACTAAGACAGAGACTGTCTCTACACAACACTCACTAAGACAGAGACTGTCTCTACACAAACACTCATTAAGACAGAGACTGTCTCTACACAAACACTCATTAAGACAGAGACTGTCTCTACACAACACTCACTAAGACAGAGACTGTCTCTACACAAACACTCATTAAGACAGAGACTGTCTCTACACAAACACTCATTAAGACAGAGACTGTCTCTACACAACACTCATTAAGACAGAGACTGTCTCTAAGACAGAGACTGTCTCACAAACACTCATTAAGACAGAGACTGTCTCTACACAACACTCACTAAGACAGAGACTGTCTCTACACAACACTCATTAAGACAGAGACTGTCTCTACACAAACACTCATTAAGACAGAGACTGTCTCTACACAACACTCACTAAGACAGAGACTGTCTCTACACAAACACTCATTAAGACAGAGACTGTCTCTACTGTCTCACAAACACTCACTAAGACAGAGACTGTCTCTACACAAACACTCATTAAGACAGAGACTGTCTCTACACAACACTCACTAAGACAGAGACTGTCTCTACACAACACTCACTAAGACAGAGACTGTCTCTACACAACACTCATTAAGACAGAGACTGTCTCTACACAAACACTCATTAAGACAGAGACTGTCTCTACACAACACTCACTAAGACAGAGACTGTCTCTACACAACACTCACTAAGACAGAGACTGTCTCTACACAAACACTCATTAAGACAGAGACTGTCTCTACACAACACTCACTAAGACAGAGACTGTCTACACAACACTCACTAAGACAGAGACTGTCTCTACACAACACTCACTAAGACAGAGACTGTCTCTACACAACACTCACTAAGACAGAGACTGTCTCTACACAACACTCATTAAGACAGAGACTGTCTCTACACAACACTCATTAAGACAGAGACTGTCTCTACACAACACTCATTAAGACAGAGACTGTCTCTACACAACACTCACTAAGACAGAGACTGTCTCTACACAACACTCACTAAGACAGAGACTGTCTCTACACAACACTCATTAAGACAGAGACTGTCTCTACACAACACTCACTAAGACAGAGACTGTCTCTACACAACACTCACTAAGACAGAGACTGTCTCTACACAACACTCACTAAGACAGAGACTGTCTCTACACAACACTCACTAAGACAGAGACTGTCTCTACACAACACTCACTAAGACAGAGACTGTCTCTACACAACACTCATTAAGACAGAGACTGTCTCTACACAAACACTCATTAAGACAGAGACTGTCTCTACACAAACACTCATTAAGACAGAGACTGTCTCTACACAACACTCACTAAGACAGAGACTGTCTCTACACAAACACTCATTAAGACAGAGACTGTCTCTACACAAACACTCATTAAGACAGAGACTGTCTCTACACAACACTCATTAAGACAGAGACTGTCTCTACACAAACACTCATTAAGACAGAGACTGTCTCTACACAAACACTCATTAAGACAGAGACTGTCTCTACACAACACTCATTAAGACAGAGACTGTCTCTACACACCACTCATTAATACAGAGACTGTCTCTACACAAACACTCATTAAGACAGAGACTGTCTCTACACAACACTCACTAAGACAGAGACTGTCTCTACACAAACACTCATTAAGACAGAGACTGTCTCTACACAAACACTCATTAAGACAGAGACTGTCTCTACACAACACTCACTAAGACAGAGACTGTCTCTACACAAACACTCATTAAGACAGAGACTGTCTCTACACAAACACTCACTAAGACAGAGACTGTCTCTACACAAACACTCATTAAGACAGAGACTGTCTCTACACAACACTCACTAAGACAGAGACTGTCTCTACACAACACTCACTAAGACAGAGACTGTCTCTACACAACACTCATTAAGACAGAGACTGTCTCTACACAACACTCATTAAGACAGAGACTGTCTCTACACAACACTCATTAAGACAGAGACTGTCTCTACACAACACTCACTAAGACAGAGACTGTCTCTACACAACACTCATTAAGACAGAGACTGTCTCTACACAAACACTCATTAAGACAGAGACTGTCTCTACACAACACTCACTAAGACAGAGACTGTCTCTACACAACACTCACTAAGACAGAGACTGTCTCTACACAAACACTCATTAAGACAGAGACTGTCTCAACACTCACTAAGACAGAGACTGTCTCTACACAACACTCACTAAGACAGAGACTGTCTCTACACAACACTCACTAAGACAGAGACTGTCTCTACACAACACTCACTAAGACAGAGACTGTCTCTACACAACACTCATTAAGACAGAGACTGTCTCTACACAACACTCATTAAGACAGAGACTGTCTCTACACAACACTCATTAAGACAGAGACTGTCTCTACACAACACTCACTAAGACAGAGACTGTCTCTACACAACACTCACTAAGACAGAGACTGTCTCAACACTCACTAAACACTCACTAAGACAGAGACTGTCTCTACACAACACTCACTAAGACAGAGACTGTCTCTACACAACACTCACTAAGACAGAGACTGTCTCTACACAACACTCACTAAGACAGAGACTGTCTCTACACAACACTCACTAAGACAGAGACTGTCTCTACACAACACTCACTAAGACAGAGACTGTCTCTACACAAACACACAAACACTCACTAAGACAGAGACTGTCTCTACACAAACACTCATTAAGACAGAGACTGTCTCTACACAAACACTCATTAAGACAGAGACTGTCTCTACACAACACTCACTAAGACAGAGACTGTCTCTACACAACACTCACTAAGACAGAGACTGTCTCTACACAACACTCATTAAGACAGAGACTGTCTCTACACAACACTCACTAAGACAGAGACTGTCTCTACACAACACTCACTAAGACAGAGACTGTCTCTACACAACACTCACTAAGACAGAGACTGTCTCTACACAACACTCACTAAGACAGAGACTGTCTCTACACAAACACTCATTAAGACAGAGACTGTCTCTACACAACACTCACTAAGACAGAGACTGTCTCTACACAACACTCACTAAGACAGAGACGTTCTCTACACAAACACTCATTAAGACAGAGACTGTCTCTACACAAACACTCATTAAGACAGAGACTGTCTCTACACAACACTCACTAAGACAGAGACTGTCTCTACACAACACTCACTAAGACAGAGACTGTCTCTACACAAACACTCATTAAGACAGAGGCTGTCTCTACACAACACTCGCTAAGACAGAGACTGTCTCTACACAAACACTCATTAAGACAGAGACTGTCTCTACACAACACTCACTAAGACAGAGACTGTCTCTACACAAACACTCATTAAGACAGAGGCTGTCTCTACACAACACTCACTAAGACAGAGACTGTCTACACAACACTCATTAAGACAGAGGCTGTCTCTACACAACACTCACTAAGACAGAGACTGTCTACACAACACTCACTAAGACAGAGACTGTCTACACAACACTCACTAAGACAGAGGCTGTCTCTATACAAACACTCATTAATACAGAGACTGTCTCTACACAACACTCATTAAGACAGAGGCAGGGGGCACAGGAAGCAGGCTGCTAGAGAGATGGGAGGAGAGGGGAGATGGAAAAGATGGGATAGAGGGAGGAGAGGGGAGATGGAAGAGATGGGAGATGGAAAAGATGGGATAGAGGGAGGAGAGGGGAGATGGAAGAGATGGGAGGAGAGTGGGAGATGGAAAAGATGGGATAAAGGGAGGAGAGGGGAGATGGAAGAGATGGGAGGAGAGAGGGAGATGGAAAAGATGGGATAGAGGGAGGAGAAGGGGGGGTGGACCGGAGGGAGAGAGGTAGGAGAGGGGGAGATGAGTGAGATGGGAGAGAGTGAGGAGAGTGGGAGGAGACGGAGAGCAGGAGGAGGAGGGAGAGAGGGTAGAGAGGGAGGAGAGAGGTGGAGAGGCAAAGAGAGGGAGGAGAGAGGGTTGAGAGGGAGGAGATGGGCAGAGATGCTGGAGAGTGAGAGAGAAGGAGAGGAGAGTTGAGAGAGGGAGTAAAGCGGGTAAGAGGGAAGAGATACTGAGAAGAGAGGGATGAGGGGTGAGAGGGGAAAGAGGGGGAAAGAGGAAAGAGGGGGAAAGAGGAAAGAGGGTGGGAAAGAGGAAAGAGGGTGGGAAAGAGGAAAAGAGGGGGAGAAGGGGAAAAGAGGGGGAAAGAGGAAAGAGGGTGGAGAAGAGGAAAAGGGGGTGGAGAAGAGGAAAAGAGGGGGAAACAGGAAAGAGGGTGGAGAAGAGGAAAAGAGGGTGGGGAAGGGGAAAAGAGGGTGGAAAGAGGAAAGAGGGTGGAGAAGAGGAAAAGAGGGTGGAGAAGAGGAAAAGAGGGTGGAGAAGAGGAAAAGAGGGTGGAGAAGAGGAAAAGAGGATGGAGAAGGGAAAAGAGGGGGGAAAGAGGAAAGAGGGTGGAGAAGAGGAAAAGAGGGTGGAGAAGAGGAAAAGAGGGTGGAGAAGAGGAAAAGAGAGTGGAGAAGAGGAAAAGAGGGGGGAAAGAGGAAAGAGGGTGGAGAAGAGGAAAAGAGGGTGGAGAAGGGAAAAGAGGGGGGAAAGAGGAAAGAGGGTGGAGAAGAGGAAAAGAGGGTGGAGAAGAGAAAAGAGGGGGAAAGAGGAAAGAGGGCGGAGAAGAGGAAAAGAGGGGGAAAGAGGAAAGAGGGTGGAGAAGAGGAAAAGAGGGTGGAGAAGAGGAAAAGAGGGTGGAGAAGGGAAAAGAGGAGGGAGAAGAGGAAAAGAGGAGGGAGAAGAGGAAAAGAGGGTGGAGAAGAGGAAAAGAGGGTGGAGAAGGGAAAAGAGGGTGGAGAAGGGAAAAGAGGGGGGAAAGAGGAAAGAGGGTGGAGAAGAGGAAAAGAGGGTGGAGAAGAGGAAAAGAGGGTGGAGAAGAGGAAAAGAGGGGGGAAAGAGGAAAGAGGGTGGAGAAGAGGAAAAGAGGGTGGAGAAGAGGAAAAGAGGGTGGAGAAAGGAAAAGAGGGGGGAGAAGGGAAAAGAGGGTGGAGAAGGGAAAAGAGAGTGGAGAAGGGAAAAGAGGGTGGAGAAGAAGGGGGGGAAAAGAGGGGGGCAGAGGGAGGAAAGAGGGAAGAGAGACTGAGTAGGGAGGGATGAGGGGGGAGAGGGGACAAGAAGGTGGAGAAGGGGAGAGGGGATCAGAGGAAGGAAAGAGGGGAAGAGAGGGAAGAGAGGGAGACCCTGAAACTATCGGTCTGTGATGAGGTCCAGGCTAGTTCAATAAGCTAATGACATTACAGAGGTATCCTGAACTCAGCTCCCTAGGGTGTGTGTGTGTGTGTTGTCTACATTCATCTGCCTAAATGTTAAGGTCCCACTTTAAGTGAACCACAAGTTATGAAGTCTTTATATAGCATACAGTACATACATATCTATATGTACATATACTTTATGTTGAAGTGTCAGTGTGGTCAGAACACATTATTTCAAATGTTATAAAGCACAGCCTTTTTAGGGATTCACATAGTGTGGCAATGCACCCTACATAGGGAGTTATGTCACACTTTATAAATAATTTATACAGTATGACATTAGTTTATAGATGATTCATGAAGCATTTATATTGTGTTTAAGAAGACTTTATGTATACATTATAAAGCCTTTATAAGTTGTTTTTCGTTTAAACTGGGACAAACGATAACTAATCCAGTCTTATTGAGATAAATGGTACATTAGAGAGTAAGCAGCCAGGGTCTCTGAAAACTTCTGATGTGTCTCCCTAAAGGACTCCAGTAGTTCCTGCAAGTGTTTCATCATTCTGCAGACGCACACAGACACACACACACATTACATATTCCCACAGACTAACCCTGCTAAAAGCATTATTCCCCAACAAATCCATCCAGGACTTGGCGAGAACTAAGGAATTCTATCTCTGTCAATATAATTTGTCAAAGTATGAAAGCTCAATGCTTTGTTAAGGCTAGCACATGTATCAGCTTATCAAGATTCAAATGAAGAGCCAAAGCACTGAATTAGGTAAATGATACAATATGGTAGGATGAAAAATGCAGCTACTTCAGACAGCACAAAGACCTCTAGCTGTCACAGACATGTCCATGTAGAACTCTCTACTTAGCATTTAGTTAACCATCTGAGCCTATTTTACTCTACTGTTTTTCAATTCAATTATATTATATTCTATTCCACTGTTTTTCTATTCAATTCTATTCTGTTCTATTCCATTGTGTTTCTATTCTATTCCACTGTTTTTCTATTCAATTCAATTAAATGATATTCTATTCCATTGTGTTTCTATTATATTAATCTGTTTCTATTCAATTAAATTATATTCTATGCCATTGTGTTTCTATTAAATTCTATTCCACTGTGTTTTTATTCAATTATATTCTCTGCTATGGTGTTTCTATTAAATTACATTACATTCTATTGCATTGTGATTCTATTTAATTGATAATGCCCGAGAAGCCAGTGTTTGGAGGATATATTGGCACGGGTGTTGTTAGAAGAATTCGAGGCATTTTAACATCATAGATTGAGCTGGTGGTAATTTGTGGAATGGACACCAGCTAGAATGCTGTTTTAACCAATCAACATTCAGGATTAGAAACACCCATTGCATAATCAATGTAATACAACAGGTGGTTCTAATCCAGAATGCTGATAGGTTAAAAGCACATTCCAGCTGGTATCTATTCCACAATTTACCACCTAAATCTATGACGTTAAAATGCCTATTTACTCTGTTCCGTCTGACCGCGCAATCCACTGTCTCCTCTGCCCAGGCAGGGAAGTTATAAACTTCATCTCCTCTGTGAAAAGCATCTTGACATTATTTCACATTTATTTTAGACTACCATTTCGTCTTTAACAGCGGAGATTTGTATAAACCTTGCTGTCTGTCTCTCCGACATTTGCAACATTGTTTCAATATTCAAATTTAATATCCAGCTGTCCCATAGTAATAAACATGTCAATTGAAAAAAAGTTCAATTAAACTAAGAGCAGCTAGTTTACAGTCTTTCCAGCTTCAGTTTGAAGTTATTGTGTTAACTGTGTTGTTGGCTAGCTCCTCTGAACAACAGTCTCTTGACGAGAGAGCACATATTCTATGCCAGATGAAATCGTTAGCTCATTGTTATGGATGTATCCAAATAAATGTCACTACAAACAGCTTAAACAAATGCAGCTACTGTTGTTATTCTGTCTGCACTGTTTGACGTGACTGTAAGTTAGCCATAGTTGGCTAGCTAGCAATGGATAAGAATACAGAACAAAAACAATGAATGGCTGGTTCGCGTCTCTGGCAACCGAACCGACAGAACGAATGACCAGCTGGCTTGGGTAGCAACCCTAAATATGTGTCGGGACTATATCTAGTGGAAGAATGAAAAAGTATGAATAAATTCATCAAAATAACGTTTTTAATGAGTAAAAAAATCAAATGTTGGTAACCCGTGATAATGACCTGTAAGCCGGTGTCTTGAGGATATATTGACACAGTTTGCCGGGCCTCGACCTAACAACACCCAATGTATCCTGGAAACACCAGCTTCTCTGGTATTATCACTTCAATTTTCCACTGTGTTTCCATTCAATTCTGTACAGTAAGGTGCCTGCTAAATGACTGAAGTACAGTAAACATAACCCAAAAAGCCCCAGACTCAGTTTGTGCTGTGTGTAATGGAAACAGCGGGGCCTGGATATTGTCAGGGTATATCTGATAGCAGCACTGTGGAGGTCTGGAGCATTGTCTGGTGCTATGCCTCATTTCTACAGTTCTGAATTACACACACACACACACACACACACACACACACACACACACACACACACACACACACACACACACACACACACACACACACACACACACACACACACACACACACACACACACACACACACACACACACACACACACACTTCCGTTTTAGAAATTACACAACCCACCCAAGCCGACTAAATTGATTACTGCTGATAACCTTTTAAATAACACCCCCCCCCATACACACACACACAGGCCTGCATGTCTCGCTAGTCTACAATTCCTCTATTATTATCTATTATTATCTACTACAAAAAGGATGGAGATGATCCCAAACAGACATAACAAATTTAACCTGAAAACTGTCATTACAATTGACTAACAATGTTCAAAATTAGCATGGCCAGAGATCCCCAGTAACAGTGTAGACATGTTTCCAGTTCACGGCATGATCCAATGATTAAGCCATGGATTTAGTAGCTAGATATGTGTCAATGAAACCAGGGAAACAGACACAGCATTCACTTCTGCCGTTCTCGTTCTGAAATTAAAGGGAAACGCAGCTGATTTACAGCAACACATGTACACTGTCTTCAGGAAAAGGGTTCTGACCTCTTGGCTTTTTCCAAATGTTGTTACGTTATAGCCTTGTTCTAAAATGGATTAAATCAATGAAAATGCTCAGCAATCTACACACAACACCCCATATTGACGAAGCGAAAAACAAGAAATACCTTATTTACGTACATTTGAAGTCGGAGGTTTACATACACGTTTACATAACTATAGTTTTGGCAAGTCGGTTAGGACATCTACGTTGTGCATGACACAAGTCATTTTCCCAGCAATTATTTGACTTGTAATTCACTGTATCACAATCCCAGTTGGTCAGAAGTTTACATACACTAAGTTGACTGTGCCTTTGAACAGCTTGGAGAATTCCAGAAAATGATGTCATGGCCTTAAAAGCATTTGATAAGCTAATTGACATAATTTGAGTCAATTGGAGGTGTACCTGTGGATGTATTTCAAGGCCTACCTTCAAACTCAATGCCTCTTTGCTTGACATCATGGGAAAATCGAAAGAAATCAACCAAGACCTCAGAAGAAAAATGGTAGACCTCCACAAGTCTGATTCATCCTTGGGAGCAATTTCCAAATGCCTGAAGGTACCACGTTCATCTGTACAAACAATAGTACGCAAGTATAAACACCATGGGACCACACAGCCGTCATACCACTCAGGAAGGAGATGCGTTCTGTCTCCTATAGATGAACATACTTGGTGAGAAAAGTGCAAATCAATCCCAGAACAACAGCAAAGGACCCTGTAAATATGCTGGAGGAAACAAGTACAAAAGTATCTATATCCACAGTAAAACAAGTCCTATATCGACATAACCTGAAAGACCACTCAACAAGGAAGAAGCCACTGCCCCAAAACCACCATAAAAAAAGCCAGACTACGGTTTGCAACTGCACATGGGGACAAAGATCATACCTTTTGGAGAATTGTCCTCTGGTCTTATGATACAAAAATAGAACTGTTTGGCCAGAATGACCATCGTTATGTTTGGAGGAAAAATGGGGAGGCTTGCAAGCCGAAGAACACCATCCCAACCGTGAAGCACGGGGGTTGCAGTATCATGTTGTGGGGGTGCTTTGCTGCAGGAGGGATTGGTGCACTTCACAAAATAGGTGGCATCATGAGGTAGGAAAATTACGTGGATATATTGAAGCAACATCTCACAACATCAGTGTTGTTAAAGTTTGGTCATAAATGGGTCTTCCAAATGGACAATGACCCCAAGCATACTTCCAAAGTTGTGGCAAAATGGCTTAAGGTCAACAAAGTCAAGGTATTGGAGTGGCCCTCACAAAGTCCTGACCTCAATTCTGTAGAAAATGTGTGGGCATACTTGAAAAAGCGTGTGCGAGCAAGGAGGCCTGCAAACCTGACTCAGTTACACCAGCTCTATCAGTAGGAATGGGCCAAAATTCAACCAACTCATTGTGGGAAGCTTGTGGAAGGCTACCTGAAACGTTTGACCCAAGTTAAACAATTTAAAGGCAATGCTGCCGAATACTAATTGAGTGTATGTAAACTTCTGACCCACTGGGAATATGATGAAAGAAATAAAAGCGGAAATAAATCATTCTCTCTTTTATTATTCTGACATTTTACATTCTTAAAACAAAGTGGTGATCCTAACTGACCTAAAACAGGGAATTTTTACTAGAATTAAATGTCAGGAATTGTGAAAAACTGAGTATAAATGTATAAGGAATATGCAAACTTCCGACTTCAACTGTAAGTATTCAGTGCATCCTGTCTCCATTGATCATCATTGAGATGTTTCTACAACTTGATTGGAGTACAACTTTGATAGATTCAATTGATTGGACATGATTTGGAAAGGCACACAACTGTATTTTAAAGGTCCCACAGTTGACAGTGTATGTCAGAGCGAAAAATAAGAAGTTTGGAACCATCAAGACTCTTCCTAGAGCTTGCCGCCCGGACAAACTGAGCAATCAGGGGAGAACGGCCACTCTGACAGAGCTCCAGAGTTCCTCTGTGGCGATGGGAGAACATTCCAGAAGGATAACCATCTCTGCAGTATTCCACCAATCAGGACTTTATGGTAGAGTGGCCAGACATAAGCCACTCCTCAGAAAAAGGCACATGACAGCCCACTTGGAGTTGCTAAAAGGCACCTAAAGACTCTCAGACCATGAGAAACAAGATTCTCTGGGTATGTGTTTACACACTGCTGGAGCAGCTACTTAACCTCTAGGCTACCTGCCGCCCTTAGCTCAGTTGAATTCAAACTCATCTGGTCCAATAATCCCATTCCACATTCCACTACATCGTTGTCTGTTAGAAATTGTAAGAAAATCGAGGCAGTGGCCTGGCAAACAAACATAATCTGATGCATACAGTCCCTTTGTAAGTATTCATACACCTTGACTTTTTCCACGTTCGGTTATATTACAGCCTTATTCTAAAATCTATTCAATTGTTTTTTTCCCCTATCAATCTGCACACAATGCACCATAATGACAAATGTTTGCTAATTTATAATAGAAAATTAACTGGAATATCACATTTACATAAGTATTCAGACCCTTTACTCAGTACTCAGTTTGTTCCCTTCAACAATGTACTGAGTAAAGGGTCTGAATACTTATGTAAATGTGATATTTCAGTTTATTTTTTAGTATAAATTAGCAAAAATCTATTAACACCTGTTTTTGCTTTGTCATTATGATGGATTGTGTGTAGATTGATGAGAAAAAAAAACATTTGAAAAGGCCTAGTCGCAGCAGGTATGCAGTGAAAACCAAGGCCACAAGGCCTCTCTCGCACTTACTCTCTCTTTACCCATCACACACACTCCGCAAAAAGCTGTAAGAGGAAACACCGTACACCTGGCGGCCATGTCAGTGTGCACTGTGCCCAGCCCGCCACAGGAGTCGCTAGGGCACAATAACATCCCTGCCGGCCAAACCCTCCCCTAACCGGGACGACGCTGGGCCAATTGAGCACCGCCCCATGGGTCTCCCGGTCGCGGCCGGCTGCGACAGAGCCTGGATTCAAACCAGGATCTCTAGTGGCACAGCTAGCACTGCGATGCAGTGTCTTATACCACTGCGCCACTCAGGAGGCTGCTCTAACTCTTTTACTCATCACATACGCTGCTGCTACTATTTATTATCTAGTCACTTTACCCCTACCTATACGTACTTACAGTATCTACCTCAAGCACCTCGTACCCCTGAACATCGACTCGTTGCTGGTACCCCGTGTATATAGCCAAGTTATCGTAACTCATTGTGTATTTTTTCCTTGTGTTATTCTTTCTTCAAACAGTTTCTCTCTGCATTGTTGGGAAGGGCCCGTAAGTAAGCATTTCACTGTTAGTCTACACCTGTTGTTTACAAAGCATGTGACAAATAAAATGAGGTTTTCTTTTATTTAGAAGAAATTGGTGAATGACAGCTGCTCTAAGATACATCGTCAGTTAGCTATACACTGAATGTAAAACACATCAGGAGATCTTTCCATGACACAGACTGACCAGGTGAATCCAGGTGAAAGCTATGATCCCTTATTGATGGCACCTGTTAAATCCACTTTAATCAGTGTAGATGAAGAGAAGGAGACAGGTTAAAGTAGGATTTTCAAGCCTTGAGACAATTGAAACATGGTTTGTGTATGTGTGTCATTCATAGGGTGAATGGGCAAGACAAAAGATTGAAGTGCCTTTCAATGGGTTATGGTAGTAGGTGCCAGGCGCACCGGTTTGAGTGTGTCAAGAACTGCAATGCTGCTGGGGTTTTCAAGCTCAACAGTTTCCCGTGTTTATCAAGAATGGTCCACCACCCAAAGAACATCCAGCAAACATGACACAACTGTAATATACACTACAATTCAAAGGTTTGGGGTCACTTGGAAATGTCCTTGTTTTTGAAAGAAAAGCACATTTTTTGCCCATTACAATAACATCAAATTGATCAGAAATACAGTGTTGACATTGTTAATGTTGTAAATGACTATTGTAGCTGGAAATAGCAGATTTTTAATGGAATATCTACATAGGCGTACAGAGGCCCATCATCAGCAACCATCACTCCTGTGTTTCAATGGCACGTCGTGTTAGCTAATCCAAGTTTATCATTTCAAAAGGCAAATTGATCGTTACAAAACCCTTTGGCAATTATGTTAGCACAGCTGAAAACTGTTGTCCTGATTAAAGAAGCAATAAAACTGGCCTTCTTTAGACTAGTTTAGTATCTGGAGTATCGGCATGTGTGGGTTCCATTACAGGCTCATGACGGCCAGAAACAAAGACCTTTCTTCTGAAACTCATCAGTCAATTCTTGCTCTGAGAAATTAAGGTTATTCGATGCAAGACATTTCCAAGAAACTGAAGATCTCGAACAACGCTGTGTACTACTCCCTTCACAGAACAGCGCAAACTGGCCCTAACCAGAATAGAAAGAGTGGGAGGCCCCGGTGCACAACTGAGCAAGAGGACAAGTACATTAGAGTGTCTAGTTTGAGAAACAGATGCCTCACAAGTCCTTAACTGGCAGCTTCATTAAATAGTACACGCAAAACACCAGTCTCAAAGTCAACAGTGAAGAGGCGACTCCGGGATGCTGGCCTTCTAGGCAGAGTTCCTCTGTCCAGTGTCTGTGATCTTTTGCCCATCTTAATCTTTTATTTTTATTGGACAGTCTGAGATATCCCAGAGTCACCTCTTCACTATTGACTTTGAGACTGACTTATTATGGATTAAAGGCTGTGCATGATGACGTAGTGCCCATGGAAATATATTTTGGGGTTATATTACCATATACCAAATAGAAAATAAAAGTTAAATGCTTTCCATCGCATTTTCAACTCAACTGATTATTTTATTAACTGTTCAGTAGTCTTATGGCTTGGGGGTAGAAGCTGTTAAGGAGCCTTTTGGTCCAAGACTTGGCGCTCTGGTACTGCTTGCCGTGCGGTAGTTGAGAGAATCTTCTATGACTTGGGTGACTGGGGTCTTTGACAATTTTAGGGCCTTCCTCTGACACCAACTATTATATAGGTCCTGGCAGGACGCTTGGCCCCAGTGATGTACTATGCCGTACACACTACCTTCTGTAGCGCTTTACGGTCAGATGCCGAGCAGATGCCATACCAGGTGGTGATGCAACAGGTCAGGATGCTCTCGATGGTGCAGCTGTATAACTTTCTGAGGATCTGGGGACCCATGCCAAATCGTTTCAGTCTCCTGAGAGGGAAAGGTGTTGACAACTGTCTTGTTTGGACCATGTTAGTTTGTTGGTGATGTGGACACAAAGGAACTTGAAACTCTCAACCTGCTCCACTTCAGCCCCGTCGAAGATAATGGAGGCCTGTTGTCTTGCGATCAGCTCCATTGTCTTGATCACATTGAGGGAGAGGTTGTTGTCCTGGCACTTCCAGGTCTCTGACCTCCTCTCTATAGGCTGTCTCATCATTGTCGGCTAACACTGTTGTGTCGTCAGCAAACTTAATGATGGTGTTGGAGTCGTGCTTGGCCACGCAGTCGTGGGTGAACAGAGAGTACAGGAAGCTCACCATAATTGATTTAATCTGTAGCCTAATAAACTGTATGCTTTCCCGAGTCATCGTGGGAGGACCACACAACATAACACTGCGTGACCAAGTTTCTTCGATATGATGGTTATTTATCAATATTTGCACATAAACGTTCCACTGTAATTTCTCAGATAATGAAATGTACCGACACAAAAAGACCCCACCACGCCGAACAAACAAATTATCAATCGACATTTATACAACTGTATAGTCATTTCCTGTTTCCATCAGCCCGGTCGAGACGTTTTACATGTGCCAGGTAATTAATCTGCATTAAATGGTTGGATGGAAACCTGGTTACAGTGGTAGTCCTTGTTCTCCGGGTTTTCAGAAGTATATTTCAACAGCAACTGTGTGAAAAATGGAGATGGGCATTTCAAAATGATTTCCTAGCTGTACTAAACCTAGTCACGGACTAAAAAACAGCTTGATGGAGAACATCTTGGCAAAACTAGACCATAAAAACAGAGTGGAACTGGACAGTTACCACTAAGATGTCATAAGATGCGAGACCATGAGGCTTTAGTCAGAGAGGAGACACAACTGACAGTTTTACTAACACAAATTAGTCTCACTGATGCCTTCAAAAAGCCTCCTACTAAAGCTTCAAACACTTCCTAGATTAGATATATCCCATAACAAACACCCCTTCTAACATCCCCACACACCTCACACACCTCTCTCCCCCTGCACACACCTCTGTTAGCTTCTGTGAGCCTGTGGTGATGCTGTAATTGAGGTATGATTTCTCTGTAATTGTGGAGGGGCAGCCGTGTTAAGGAGAATCACCCAGATGCTTTCTACACTCGAGCGTCAATGAGTTTGACCTGAAAACATCCATATAAGGTCTGCAGCTCTTCACATATGAGCTTAGCAAAACTGTCAAATTCCCAAACAACTAAAACCACCAAACACATATTATAAAACCACCAAACACATATTATAAAACCACCAAACACATATTATAAAACCACCAAAACCCAGGAGAATCACAGAAAAACACCAAACCAGGGCTAAAACAGGTCATACAAAACACAGAAGCTAAACCACTAAACAATCTTTTTTTGTTTGTTATATTGCCACATTTGATTTCCAGGCCAGTGCTGAGAATGGGTCTTTGATCCGTGTGTAGTATGATGGATGAGAATGGGACTAGCAGACTGCACAGATACATAGCAGACCTCCTAACCAAACACACACACACACATAACACACACACAACACACATAACACACACACACACATAACACACACAACACACACAACACACACACACACATAACACACACACACATAACACACACACACACATAACACACACACACACATAACACACACACACACACATAACACACACACACACACATAACACATACACACAAGGACCAGGAATAGTAACTCTAATCATCATAATTATGTCCTACTCAAGAGATATCCACAGTCATTATTTTAGCTTCAGTTAAAGTTCAGGTTCTGTAAATTCAAGTTTATGACCAGGGCAAGGTTAAGGGTTGGAAGGTTAGCAAAGTACCATCCTGCATTTCAGATGTTTGAGAGGTAATTATGGTTTAGTAATGTGTGAGGATCACTGACTGCCCTGCCTTAGTGTACCACAATCACCTCTAGTCCAGTACTTCTCAAGGTCCCTACACAGTGCAGTGCAGTACAGCTAGAGAGAGAAACATCCTGCCAATTCATTGGCCAGTAACTACAGGGGGTGGCCCGTCTTGGCCAATCCCAGGTCATGATACCCATCAATACCGTTTGGATTTCCATGGCAACCCTTTATGACAAGGCCAGGAACAGAGCTGGGTTTGGCCTGGCGACCCATATTTCCACCAGATGTTTTCTGAGAAAAAGTTAAGATATGAGGAGGGGATTATTCCAAACATTCACCTCCTCTACAAATACCTTTCCAAGATGCTGGCCATCATTTCCAAGATGCCAAACATCAGTGTAATGTTCTGGTGCTCCTGCTGAGTTTGGCCTGGCTGAAAGGGCTCTGGCTCTGGCTCCTGTCTGTCTCCCTCGGCCAAGGAATTACTGTATCCCGGGTCTTGGTACAGTATTTACACTTAGCCATCGCTACATGTCACACCTAAAGTACACAACCATATACTACTATAATCTGATTTGAGCTTGGAAACAGCTGACGAAAATCAACCAGTCTTAGTTTGGCGATTGGTCATGAACGGGGAGTAAAAAGAGATTGAAAAAACTGAAGTTCAACTCAGATTAATGCGTGTTGTCTTTTGATATGATTATGATGGATGGACACCTTACTATTTTGAACTTCTTTTCATTTACTCAGAATGCAGTATTGGCAGACTGCTTTTTGCTGTTAAAGGTATCCCCATTTTCCAGCTCCTGGCCTCATTCTCTCCTGCAGGCCTCCTCCAATTGTATTCAAAGCAATGCGGGCTAATACATCTACACTGACTGAAGTGGATTTAACAGGTGACAATAAGGGATCATAGTTTTCACACAGATTCACCTGGTTAGTCTATGTCATGGAAATAACAGATTATTCATGTTTTGTACACTCAGTGTATATTTGATAGTAACAACTTGGTTGTCATTCTTATATAATATGTAGTGTGCCCACATTGGGACGATGCAACATTGCTCACCAGCTCCACATTCCCCCAAAGCAGATGACTCGAGATCAGCCCTCACCTCACCTGAAATAAACACTCTTTGGATCTGCTGCCCTTTAAGGCCCCAATATGAGCTCAACAAATCACATTTATTTGGTCGCATACACGTGTTTAGCAGATGTTATTGTGGGTGTAGTGAAATTCTTGTGTTTCTAGCTTCAACAGTGCAGTAATATCTAGCAATTTCACAATACACACAATACACACATCTAAAGTAAAGGGATGGAATTAAGACTATATAAATATTTGGATGAGCAATGTCAGAGCGACATAGACTAAGATTCAGAAGAATAGGATAGAATACAATATATACACATGAGATGAGTAATGTTCCATTATTAAAGTGGCAGTGATTTCAAATATATGTATATAGGGCAGCAGGTTCTAATGTGCTAGTGATGGCTATTTAACAGTCTGATGGCCTTGAGAAAGAAGCTGTTTTTCAGTCTCTCGGTCCCAGCTTTGATGTCCAGTTGAAGTCGGAAGTTTACATACACTTAGGTTGAAGTCATTAAAACTGGTTTTTCAACCCCTCCACAAATTTCATGTTAACAAACTATAGTTTTGGAAAGTCGGTTAGGACATCTACTTTGTGCATGACATAAGTAATTGTTTACAAACAGATTATTTCACTTATTAGCTTGTTAGAAGGTCACCTAAATATAAAGTGATGGAGAAAGAGAGGCCATGTCAGGTTAGGGTGTTAGCTACAGCACACTTTCTGAGGGAGAGGAACACACACACACATAAAGTTGGAAGTCGGAAGTTTACATACACTTATGTTGGAGTCCTTAAAACTGGTTTTTCAACCCCTCCACAAATTTCATGTTAACAAACTATAGTTTTGGAAAGTCGGTTAGGACATCTACTTTGTGCATGACATAAGTAATTGTTTACAAACAGATTATTTCACTTATAATTCACTGTATCATAATTCCAATGGGTCAGAAGTTTACATACACTAAGTTGACTGTCTTCAAACTGTCACGACTTCCGCCGAAGTTGGCTCCCCTGCCTGTTTGGGCGGTGCTCGGCGGTCGTCGTCACCGATCCCTTTTTCGTTTTCTGTTTGTTTTGTCTTATTAGTTGTACCTGTGTCTTTTGTGTTTGCTTGATGGGCTTCCTAATTTAAAGTACGTATATCCGCCCTGGTTTCGTGCGGATTACTCTTGTTACGTGTGTATGATTATGGTGTTTGTGTTCCGGACCTGGTACCCTGTGGGTTGGTCCACATTTTTCCACGCCCTGTGTTGTGGGCATTGTTTTCTGTGCAATTATTAAAGTGCACTTCTTCCTGTGGAAATATATGCTCTCTGCGCCTGATTCCTCCTCACGCACCTAATTATCCGTGACAGAATCCCGCACCTTAAATGGAATCATCAGGAGCAGCTGCACCCCCTCTCATCTTCTATCACACCAGCATTCTCCACCTTATAGGATCGGCCATGGATCTGATGATGGAGAGGATGGACTGATGGGAGAGGAGTGATCTTCCCACCTCATCTCCAGCACCCCCTCCACCAGCACCTCCTACCCCTGCTACAGCATCCGTCTCCGGGGTTCTGCGTCTGGCGCTCCCTAGTGAGTATGATGGGACGGCGGCTGGGTGTCAGGGGTTCCTCCTCCAACTAGAACTCTACCTGGCGACCGTTCGTCCTACTCCCTCCGGGGAGGAGAGCGTGAGCATCCTCGTCTCCTGTCTGACGGGACGAGCCCTGGAGTGGGCTAACGCAATGTGGAATGGCCCAGACTCAGCTGTTCCATCTGCAACAGGAGACGAGGAGGGCACAGGACTTTGCCCTGGACCTTGGCCGCAGGAGAGGGGTGGAACGACAGGGCTTTGATAGACTACCGCTGTTGCCTCAGGGAGAACGTCCGCAGGGAGCTGGCGTGTCGGGACACAACCCTCAGTTTGGATGAACTTATAGACATGTCCATTCGTCTGGACAACCTGCTGGCTGCCCGCGAGTGTCCGGAACAGGCCCTGTTGTTTCCACCCCCCCGGCCCTCCTGCTCCCATCCCCATGGAGTTAGGGGGGCTGCATCGAGGGGGACCGGAGGAAGAGCCTCCTCCTGCACCAGTTGTGGTCGGCAAGGACACACGGCCGACCGGTGCTGGAGGAGCTCGTCTGGGAGTCGGGAGGGCAGGCGGAGCACTACTCGGTCATCCCAGGTGAGTAAATAATATTCTACAAGAGACGAAACATACTGCTGTAAGATTTGTGGTAAAAATCACTCATTTGTCTGCGATAATGTCTGCTAACATTCTGTGTGTCTTTGGTTAAAGCCCATGATGGCAGCCTTGTGGCTCCTGTAGTCTGACGTGTTATTTCTTCTGACCTGCACATTTCCAGGAACTCTGTAAGTGAGAGAGACTGAGTCCTCTCACTGCTGAGTTGTTGGGATGGTGGTTGCTTCAGACTTGGCCATTAGAGAAGGACGTTGGTGCCAATTGTAACACAGTTTAGTCCTGTACAGGGAGCAGAGACGGAGTAGGACGGAGCTTTCTAGAAATTAACAGGATATCAGGTTATGCCTGGCAAGCGGATAATGATTAATGAGTTTGGATCAAAGGCATGATGGTGATGGGAGAAGTCAACACACGGAAGAAGGGCTATGATAATGAGGACTAACAGCCTGCTCTCTCTGACTCTCTTTTTTTTACCCCTTTTTCTCCCCAATTTAGTGGTGTCCAATTTTTGTAGTAGCTACTATCTTGTCTCATCGCAACAACTCCCGTACGGGCTCGGGAGAGACAAAGGTTGAAAGTCATGCGTCCTCCGATACACAACCCAACCAGCCACACTGATTGGGTTGCCGCACCAATGTGCCGGAGGAAACACTGTGTACCTGGCAACCTTGGTTAGCGCGCACTGCGCCCGTCCCGCCACAGGAGTCGCTGGTGCGCGATGAGACAAGGACATCCCTACCGACCAAGCCCTCCCTAACCCAGATGACGCTAGGCCAATTGTGCGTCGCCCCACGGACCTCCCGGTCGCAGCTGGTTACGACAGAGCCTGGGCGCGAACCCAGAGTCTCTGATGGCACAGCTGGCGCTGCAGTACAGCGCCCTTAACCACTGCACCACCCGGGAGGCCCTCTCTGACTCTCTTGCTTCGCCTACATACTTAATGGTGAGGTCACTGGAGTTGTTCTCAGCCCAGTTGATCTAGATGTATGAGTGAAACCACTGGACCTTGGGTCAACCATTAGCATTGACAGACAGCATCAGTGATCAAATGTTGGATTGAGAGTTCGGAACCGTCAGCATCGGTTAGAAGTCTGGGACGGAGGCAGGGTTCATCTGAGATCTCTGTGAGTCAAGGATGAGGACCCATATTGTTCTGTTTGATCGCTGGATCTGTGGATGGGCATGCTGCCATGCTAACATCCCATATGTTTGGAACGGATGAGGGTTCAGGTTTAGTGGAATGGGATTTCAGGTCTGAAATCTCTCTCTCTAGCCCATCTCATTCTCTCACTATCTCTACTATATATATATATATATATATATATATATATATATATATATATATATATATATATATATATATACACCGTTCAAAAGTTTGGGGTCATTTAGAAATGTAGGCTATTCCATGTGAGAAATTGCCAAGAAACTGAACATTTCATACAACGCTGTGTACTACTCCTTTCACAGAACAGTGCAAACTGTCTCTAACCAGAATAGAGGAGTGGGAAGCCACAGTGGACAACTGAGCAAGAGCACAAGTACATTAGAGTGTCTAGAAGGCCACCATCCCGGAGTCGCCTCTTCACAGTTGACATTGAGACTGGTGTTTTGCGGGTACTATTTAATGAAGCTGCCAGTTGAGGTGTCTGTTTCTCAAACTAGACATTCTAATGTACTTGTCCTCTTGCTCAGTTGTGCACCGGGGCCTCCCACTGTGTGTAGAAAAGATTAGGAACACCTGCTCTTCCCATGACATAGACTGAGGGGGGAATCCAGGTGAAAGCTATGATCCCTTATTGATGTCACCTGTTAAATGCATGTCATTCAGAGGGTGAAAGGGCAAGACAAAATATTGAATTGCCTTTGAACGGGAAATGGTAGTAGGTGCCATGCGCACCGGTTTGAGTGTGTCAAGAACTGGAACGCTGCTGGGTTTTTCACCCTCAACAGTTTCCCATGTATATCAAGAATGGTCCACCACCCAAAGGACATCCAGCCAACTTGACAAAACTGTGGAGTCAACATGGGCCAACATACATGTATATATATATATATATATATATATATGCTGGCCCATGTGTATATACTGTATATAGTTGAAGTCAGAGGTTTACATACACTTAGGTTGGAGACATTAAAACTTGTTTTTCAACCACTCCACAAATTTCTTGTTAACAAACTATAGTTTTGGCAAGTTGGTTAGGACATCTACTTTGTGCATGACAAGTAATTGTTCCAACAATTGTTTACAGACAGATTATTTCACTTATAATTCACTGTATCACAATTATAATTACATACACATTAGCCAACTACATTTAAGCTCAGTTTTTCACAATTCCTGACATTTAATCCTAGTAAAAGTTCCCTGTTTTATATCAGTTAGGATCACCCCTTTATTTTAAGAATGTGAAATGTCAGAATAATAGTAGAGTGATTTATTTCAGCTTTTATTTCTTTCATCACATTCCCAGTGGGTCAGAAGTTTACATGCACTCAATTGGTATTTGGTAGCATTGCCTTTAAATTGTTTAACTTCTCTAGGGTAGGGGGAAGCATTCGGAATTTTGGATGAAAAGCGTGCCCAAATTAAACTGCCTGCTACTCAGGCCCAGAAGACTGGATATGCATATAATTGGTGGAGTTGGATAGAAAATACTCTACAGTTTCCAAAACTGTTAAAATAGTGTATGTGATTATAACAGAACTGATTTGGAAGGCGAAAACCTGAGACAAATCCATCCAGGAAGTAGGATTTATTGTTGTTGTAGTTGTCTATTTAATGCCATTACAGTATCCATAGACTTAGGACTCAAATTGCAGTTCCTATGCCTTCCACTAGATGTCAACAGTCTTTAGAAATTGTTTCAGGCTTGTATTCTGAAAAATAAGAGAGTAAGCGCAGTCTGAATAGGTGAACCGTGCAGTGTCACAGAGCTTTTTCATACACGTGACCGAGAGAGTGCCTTTCTTGTTTACCTTTTATATTGACGACGTTATTGTCCGGTCGAAATGTAATCGATTATTTAGGCTAAAAACAACCTGAGGGTTGAATATAAACATTGTTTGACATGTTTCTATGAACTTTACGGATACAAATTGGATTTTTTTGGTCTGCTTGTTGTGACTGCATTTGAGCCTGTGGTAGACTAAAGAAAACGCGAACAAAACTGAGGTTTTTGGACATAAGAGAGACTTTATCGAACAAAACAAACATTTATTGAGTAAATTAATATCTTCTGAGTGCAACCATATGAAGATCATCAAATGTAATTTTTATCTCTATTTCTGACTTGTGTAACTCTTCTACTTGGCTGGTTACGGTTTATAATGATTTGTCTGCTGGTCGATGTCCTCAAATAATCGTAAGATATGCCTTCGCCATAAAGCCTTTTTGAAATCTGACACTGTGGTTGGATTCACAAGAAGTTCATCTTTAAACCTATGTAAAATACTTGTATGTTTTCTGAATTTTTATAATAACTATTTCAGTATTTGAATTTGGTGCTCTGCAATCTCACTGGGTGTTGGCCAGGTGGGACGCAAGCAACCCACATACCCTAGTGAGGTTAACCTAGGTCAGACGTTTCGGGTAGCCTTCCACAAGCTTCCCACAATAATTTGGGTGAACTTTGGCCCATTCCTCCTGACAGAGCTCGCACATGCTTTTTCAGTTCTGCCCACAAATTTTCTATAGGATTGAGGTCAGGGCTTTGTGATGGCCACTCCAATACCTTGACTTTGTTGTCCTTAAACCATTTTGTCACAACTTTAGAAGTATGCTTGGGGTCACTGTCCATTTGGAAGACCCATTTGCAACCAAGCTTTAACTTCCTGACTGATGTCATGAGAGGTTTCTTCAATATATCCACATAATTTTCCTACCTCATGATGCCATCTATTTTGAAAAGTGCACCAGTCCCTCCTGCAGCAAAGCACCCCCACAACATGATACTGCAACCCCCGTGCTTCAAGGATGGGATGGTTTTCTTCGGCTTGCAAGTCTCCCCATTTTTCCTCCAAACATAACGATGGTCATTCTGGCCAAACAGTTTTGTTTCATCAGACCAGAGGACATTTATCCAAAAAGTACGATCTTTGTCCCCATGTGCAGTTGCAAACCGTAGTCTGGCTTTTTTTATGGTGGTTTTGGAGCAGTGGCTTCTTCCTTGCTGAGTGGCCTTTCAGATTATGTCGATATAGGACTCGTTTTACTGTGGATATAGATACTTTTGTACCTGTTTCTTCCAGCATCTTCACAAGGTCCTTTGCTGTTGTTTTGGGATTGATTTGCACTTTTCGCACCAAAGTATGTTCATCTCTAGGATGAGCGGTATGACGGCTGCGTGGTCCCATGGTGTTTATACATGCGTACTATTGTTTGTCCAGATGAACGTGGTACCTTCAGCTGTTTGGAAATTGCTCCTAAGGATGAACCAGACTTTTGGAGGTCTACAATTGTTTTTGAGGTCTTTGCTGATTTCTTTTGATTTTCCCATCATGTCAAGCAAAGAGGCACTGAGTTTGAAGGTACACCTAGAAATACATCCACAAGTCCATCTCCAATTGACTCAAATTATGCCAATTAGACTATCAGAAGCTTGTAAAGCCATGACAGAATTTTCCAAGCTGTGCAAAAGGCACAGTCAACTTGGTGTATGTAAACTTCTGACCAACTGGAATTGTGATACAGTGAAATGTAAACAATTGTTGGAAAAATGACTTGTGTCATGCACAAAGTAGATGTCCTAACCGACTTAACAAAACTATAGTTTGTTCACAAGAAATTTGTGGTTTAAACACTTAGGTTGGAGTCATTAAATCTAGTTTATGTAAACTTCCGACTTCAACTGTATGTATACATACATACATACATACATACATACATACATACATACATACATACATACATACATACATACATACATACATACATACATACATACATACGTACATACATACGTACATACATACGTACATACATACGTACATACGTACATACATTCAAGTAACTGCCAAAATAAAGGAAACACCAGCAAAAGGAGTCTTAATAGGACATCACGAGCCAGAACACCTTCAATGCACCATGGTTTAAAGCACATTTCTGGAACTCTATTAGAGGAAAGACACGTCATTCTTCCACGAGGAATTCCTCATTTAGTGGTCTGTTGATGGTGGTTGAAAACATCAAAGTTACCTGTATACTATTTATACATATACTGTATTTACAGTATATATCATGCTTAGAGTCTGGTATTAAAATGCCCAGTTGACCATTATTCTGGCTACCATGGCTAGAAGAAGAAATCTCAGTGACTTTGAAAGAGAGGTCTCAAGGACATTTCACCTTAATGTCCTACTAAAAAGGTAGGGAAACGATTACTTTTTTGAAAAGTCATTACTTTTTTCAGCTCCTGAATTTGTTAAAATGCTATTTAAAGCTTAAGGGTTAGGCTTACGGTTTGGGGTTAATGGTAGGGTTAGGGTTAGTTTAGTGTTTAAGTTAGGTGTTATTTAAAAAATATATATACGCCAAAAGGTCCTGCATTTTCTTTAAAACACAGCTCTGTGTGTGTGTGTGTGTGTGTGTGTGTGTGTGTGTGTGTGTGTGTGTGTGTGTGTGTGTGTGTGCGTGCGTGCGTGCGTGCGTGCGTGCGTGCGTGCGTGCTTGCGTGCGTGCGTGTGTGTGTGTGTGTCTGTCACCAGATCTCAACCCAATTTAACACTTATGGGTGATTCTGAAGCGGCGCCTGAGACAGCGTTTTCCACCACAAACAACAAAAACAAAATGCTGGAGAATGGTGTTCACATCCCTCCAATAGAGTTCTAGACACTTGTAGAATCTATGCCAAGGTGCATTGAAGATGTTCTGGTAGCTCGTGTTGGCCCAGAGCCCTTTTAATACACGTTATGTTGGTGTTTCCTTTATTTTGGTAGTTACCTGTATGCGTCTCTTTTTCCCTCCCTCTCTCATGCTCATTCACTCTCTCTCTCCCTCTCTTATACTCTCTCTCTCTGTCTCTCTCTCACATCCCTCCATCCTCAGGCCGCCGGCTCAGCAGGAAGCCCTAGAGTGATGGATGACCACTGACAAGACGGAAAAACCCCAACAACCACAGAAGTTGAAGAGGAGAGAGGGAGACAGACGGAGGGAATAAAAATGAAATAACACTACAGCTTCACAGGTGTCCGCGGCCTCAACCAGCCAGACTGTTACGCAACACACATTTTTGGTGGGCAGATTTAATATATTGGCATTCGCCATGAGAGGATCCACTGAGTTAAACATCTCCTTTGGTTGAGGGTGAGCATTTGCTGGCAGAGCAGGCAGGCAGCAGCTGTAGACTGTGAACTTGTATTGCAACCGAAGAAGAGTAAGCAACTTTATTTTTTCTTCCTCGTCTAAGACAGGAACATTGTTATTTTGGAGGGAGAAATAGTTAGTTTGTTGCTTGAAAAGGGACCGTATTCTGTACAAGTTAATGATTTAAAATGTTAAAATGAAAAGACCTATCAAACCACAAGCGTTAGTCATAACTTTGTCATCATATTCTTGACACAAAGGGTTATATACAGTATCTGTCGTAAACATGGCAGAGAAATTCACTTTAGTCAACTCCTCTCCACTCTACATTGACGGCTCAATCAGCAGGGGTCTGCTGGGTATTCAGACATCACACACAACTCTCCTGGTTTTTAGGCAGGTTCTGGCAGGCCACGCAAACTCAGAGAGAACAGTTCAGAGACTCAAGCTGTGGTCAAAGTCTAGGGGAGTGCTGGTAAACTGAACAAAGAGTTTCACATCAGCTCCCTAACGTCCACTACTCAACCTGTCTGGTCCCCTTTCCTTGTCCCCTTGACCCGTTCCTTGTCCCCTGTCCTTTTCCCCTCATTCCCTGTCCTTGTTCCCTGTCCTTGTCCCCTTTCCTTTTCCCCTTGTCCCCTTTCCTTTTCCCCTTTCCTTTTCCCCTTGTCCCCATTCCTTTTCCCCTTGTTCCCATTCCTTTTCCCCTTGTCCCCTTTCCTTTTCCCCTTGTTCCCTGTCCTTGTCCCCTTTCCTTTTCCCCTTGTCCCCTGTCCTTGTTCCCTGTCCTTGTTCCCTTTCCTTTTCCCCTTATTCCCTGTCCTTGTCCCCTTTCCTTTTCCCCTTGTCCCCTGTCCTTGTCCCCTTTCCTTTTCCCCTTGTCCCCTTTCCTTTTCCCCTTGTTCCCTGTCCTTGTCCTCTTTCCTTGTCTCCTTTCCTCTATGCCCGGGGTATTGAAATCCTACCCTAGAAGGTCTGGACTACTGGTGGTTTTCTATTCAACCTAATATTTAATTGTACCCACCTGGTGTCCAATGTCTAAATCAGTCCCTGATTAGAGGGGAAGAATGAAAAAAAGCAGTGGAAATGGCGTCGAGGTTCAGATGTGAATTTGAGTGATCCATACACCAAATCCTCATGACTATACCATTCCTCCCCCTGTCCCCTGTCCCCTTCCCACCATACTCTTCCAACTTTCTCTTATACACCCCAGCCCTAATACTCTCTCCACTACACTACTATACCCCAGAGCCCCAGGTTTCCTGACTTATGCTCTTTATCTTACCCCAGCCCTAATACTCTCTCCACACCAGACTACTGCCACTCCTCTCTGCACATGCCTCTCATTATTAACAGTATAGTTAATTGAGGTGATTTCAGTCATGGTGTTCAGGTCTGGCTCATACAGGCTGAGGGTCACATTAGAGGAATGAAATGTGTCTGGTCCTAATGCAGGACGTATGTTTCCCCTCAGGACACACACACCCACATACACACACACATACACACACTTACTCGCCCTAGAGAGTCTCTGCCTTAAGATGTATCTAAACAGATGCTCATTTGATTGAAGTAACTAAATCATTCCCGACACTGAATGGCTATAGCTTATATCTGAAATTTAGAAACACATTTTATTGATTGACACAGGGCTCTTTTACCGGGAGCTGTTCATTCCTGCCACATGCTTGTCCAATTGATATACCGGTTCAGTGGATTCTGGAATACCAGTTAATAATTTGAAACAAAAAGTGTGTTTCCTGGAATACTTCTGGAAGTAAAAAAAGTGACCTATACCAAACCACATGAGGAGAGAATGGAATCTTTTCAAACATGTCAAACATCTCACATGCATGAGGCTATTAAAATGACATTGATTCGCAAGGTCCTGGAACTCTGGCTGGGGGCATATTGTGAACACATGGAATTATATGTTCAGTCCGCTTGTGATAAACACTTTGGGCATGTTGTCCACGTATAGAAAAATAGAAAGTGTGTGTGTGTGTGTGTGTGTGTGTGTGTGTGTGTGTGTGTGTGTGTGTGTGTGTGTGTGTGTGTGTGTGTGTGTGTGTGTGTGTGTGTGTGTGTGTGTGTGTGTGTGTGTGTGTGTGTGTGTGTGTGTGTGTGTGTGTGTGTGTGTGTGTGTGTGTGTGTGTGTGTGTGTGTGTGTGTGTGTGTGTGTGTGTGTGTGCGCGCGTGTGCGTGTGCGTGTGTGCATGTTAGTGCCTGCATGGCTTTGTGTGAGGACACATGTGCAGAGCAAAATGGCAGAAATCAGGCAATCAAAAGTCTATCGTGCTAAACGCTGAACTTACATCTTGGCCAGGCTCGTATATGTCTTCATTCTATTGCAGCATGCTGTAGAAGAAAAGACCTGGTAATCATATAACCATAATGTGTAACATGCTGACCAGACCAGACCGCTCTCGCTCGTGCGTCTGCGTGCGCCATCGCGCCCATGTTGATTTTGTCCACCCACACCAGATGCGATCAGGACACGCAGGTTGAAATATCAAAACAAACTCTGAACCAACTATATTAATTTGGGGACAGGTCGAAAAGCATTAAACATTTATGCCAATGTAGCTAGCTAGCTACTACTCCGACAATGAATCCAC
>NC_060179.1:73582987-73590487 GCF_021184085.1 Oncorhynchus gorbuscha | reverse complement strand
TCTGACAGAGCTCCAGAGTTCCTCTGTGGAAATGGGAGAACCTTCCAGAAGGACAACCATCTCTACAGCATTCTACCAATCAGGCCTTTGTGGTAGAGTGGCCAAGACCGAAGCCACTCCTCAGTAAAAGGCACATGACAGTAGCAGGGACTGGGAGACTAGTCAGGTTTGAGGGAAATAGGAGCAAAGTACAGAGAGATCCTTGATGAAAACCTGCTCCAGAGCGCTCAGGACCTCAGACTGGGGCGAATGTTCACCTTCCAACAGGACAAAGACCCTGATCACACAGCCAAGACAACGCAGGAGTGGCAACAGGACAAGTCTCTGAATGTCCTTGAGTGGCCCAGCAGAACCCTGACTTGAACCAGATCGAACATCCCTGGAGAGACATGAAAATAGCTGTGCAGCGACTCTCCCCATTCAACCGGACAGAGCTTGAGAGGGTCTACAGTGAAGAATGGGAGCAACTCTCCAAATACAGGTGTGCCAAGCTTGTAGCGCCATGCCCAAGAAGACGAGGCTGTAATCGCTGCCAAAGGTGCTTCAACAAAGTACTGAGTAAAGGGTCTGAAAAAAAACGTTTTGCTTTGTCATTATGGGGTGATGTGTATATAGATTGATGAGGATTTTATTTTATTTTATACATTTTAGAATAAGGATGTAACGTAACAAAATGTGGAAAACTGGAAGGGGTCTGAATACTTTCTGAATGCACTGTATGTAGCGTACAAGAAAGTGAACTGTAGCATAACATAAGTTAGGTCTGCTTAATGTCTCCAACATCCTCAGAAACAGCCATGATTCTCTTCACAGGTACTAACATCTGTGTCTCACACACACACCAGATGCACTCGGTATATTTGCTTTCCGCTCAGGCTGGCATGTCCTGCCATATCCATCCCTCAACTCTGCTATATGTGACCGGAATCTGTCCATAAATACACACATGCCGATTCACAAAAAAATCTATCTTTCCCTACAGAAACAAGACTGTAGAAACACCACCCTACCATGACGTTTTTACACCAACATTGAGGGGTCCAGTAAGGACTAAGTTCCGTCGACCTCTCACTAAAAGGCTGAGGGAGATGGAGCCTCTCCTGAGCATCGAGGACTCCATGGACCAGAAGTGGGCCCCTGTCAGCTCAGTGCTCTATGAGGCAACGGCCTACTCCATAGGCTACAGAGGTAGGAAACATTGGGACTGGGTTCGATGACAACTCGGATACAATCACAACCTTACTGGACAATATGCACAAAGTGCACATGGCTACTCTCAACAACCCCACATCTGCTACCCTCCACAAGCAATGGTGAATGCCAACAACCTTGCATTCTCTGCAGAACAAATGGTGGACAAATACGGCACAGGAAATCCAAATTTACACTGACAAAAATGACATGCACAACTTCTACAACTCAGTTAAATCTACCTATGGTTCTAGAAGCTGCTCCGCAAACCCTTTGAAAACAGCTGACGGTCTTACTCTTGAAGGACCAAAAACAGATTTTGTCAAGGTGGGCTGACCACTTTGAAGCCCTACTCAACAAGTGCTCTCCAACAGACCACTCCATCTTGGAAGAACTGCCTGTCCATCCACCCCTCCAAGACCTCAACCATCCGTCAAACTTTCAAGAGGTGTTATCAGCTATTGGTTCCCTCAAGAACAAGACTCCTGGCACTGACAGTATCCCGGCAAAACTACTTCAGCAGGGAGGATACTTCCGCACCAGAACGCTCCACCAGTATATCAATGAGGGTTGGGAACGGGAGATCGTACACCAACAATGGTGAGATCTAAACATTTTCACCATCTATAAGAACAAGGGTGACAAGTTCATCTGCAGCAACAGATGGGGGATATATCCCTTCCGGCTGTTGCCGTCAAGGTCCTGGCCAAGGTTATGCTACACAGGCTGGTGGATAAAATCATAGAGGAACTGCTGCCAGAGTCACAGAGCAGCTACAGTCCTGACCCTACAGTCCTGACACTACAGACCCTACAGTCCTGACCCTACAGTCCTGACCCTACAGACCCTACAGTCCTGACCCTACAGTCCTGACCCTACAGACCCTACAGTCCTGACCCTACAGTCCTGACCCTACAGACCCCAGAGTCCTGACCCTACAGACCCTACAGTCCTGAACCTACAGACCCTACAGTCATGACCCTACAGTCCTGACCCTACAGACCCCAGAGTCCTGACCCTAAAGTCATGACCCTACAGACCCTACAGTCCTGAACCTACAGACCCTACAGACCCTTCAGTCCTGACCCTACAGATCCTACAGTCCTTACCCTACAGACCCCAGCCCTACAGTCCTGACCCTACAGTCCTGACCCTACAGTCCAGACCCTACAGTCCTGACCCTACAGACCCTACAGTCCTGACCCTACAGTCCTGACCCTACAGACCCTACAGTCCTGACCCTACAGTCCTGACCCTACAGACCCTACAGTCCTGACCCTACAGTCCTGACCCTACAGTCCTGACCCTACAGACCCTACAGTCCTGACCCTACAGTCCTGACCCTACAGTCCTGACCCTACAGTCCTGACCCTACAGTCCTGACCCTACAGTCCTGACCCTACAGTCCTGACCCTACAGTCCTGACCCTACAGACCCTACAGACCCTACAGTCCTGACCCTACAGTCCTGACCCTACAGACCCTACAGTCCTGACCCTACAGTCCTGACCCTACAGTCCTGACCCTATAGTCCTGACCATACAGAGCCTACAGTCCTGACCCTACAGTCCAGACCCTACAGTCCTGACCCTACAGACCTACAGTCCAGACCCTACAGTCCAGACCCTACAGTCCTGACCCTACAGTCCAGACCCTACAGTCCTGACCCTACAGACCCTACAGTCCTGACCCTACAGTCCTGACCCTACAGACCCTACAGTCCTGACCCTACAGTCCTGACCCTACAGACCCTACAGTCCTGACCCTAAAGTCCTGACCCTACAGTCCTGACACTACTGACCCTACAGTCCTGACCCTACAGTCCTGACACTACAGACCCTACAGTCCTGACCCTACAGTCCTGACCCTACAGACCCTACAGTCCTGACCCTACAGTCCTGACCCTACAGACCCTACAGTCCTGACCCAACAGTCCTGACCCTACAGTCCAGACCCTACAGTCCTGACCCTACAGTCCTGACCCTACAGTCCAGACCCTACAGTCCTGACCCTATAGTCCTGACCCTACAGTCCCGACCCTACAGTCCAGACCCTACAGTCCTGACCCTACAGTCTTGACCATACAGACCCTACAGTCCTGACCCTACAGTTCTGACCCTACAGACCCTACAGACCCTACAGTACTAACCCTACAGTCCTAACCCTACAGTCCTGACCCTGCAGTCCTGACCCTCCAGACCCCTCAGTCCAGACCCCCTCCAGACCCCCTCAGTACCTACAGACCCCCTCAGTACCTCCAGACCCCCTCAGTACCTACAGACCCCCTCAGTACCTCCAGACCCCCTCAGTACCTCCAGACCCCCCCCTCCAGACCCCCTGCAGTACCTCCAGACCCCCTCAGTACCTCCAGACCTCCAGACCCCCTGAAGTACCTCCAGACCCCCTCAGTACCTCCTGACCCCCTCAGTACCTCCAGACCCCTGCAGTACCTCCTGTAATATACTTCCGGACCCCCTGCAGTACCTCCAGACCCCTGCAGTACCTTCTGTAATATACCTCCAGACTACCTGCAGTACCGCCAGACCCCCTCAGTACCTCCAGACGCCCTCAGTACCTCCAGACCACTTGCAGTACCTCCAGACCACTTGCAGTACCTCCAGACCACCTGCAGTACCTCCAGACCCCCTCAGTACCTCCAGACCGCCTGCAGTACCTCCTGTAATATACCTCTGGATCCCCTCAGTACCTCTGGATCCCCTCAGTACCTCTGGATCCCCTCAGTACCTCCTGTAATATACCTCTGGATCCCCTCAGTACCTCTGGATCCCCTGCAGTACCTCTGGATCCCCTCAGTACCTCTGGATCCACTCAGTACCTCCTGTAATATACCTCTGGATCCCCTCAGTACCTCTGGATCCCCTGCAGTACCTCTGGATCCCATCAGCACCTCCAGACGCCCTCAGTACCTCCAGACCCCCTCAGTACCTCCAGACCCCCTTCAGTACCTCCAGACCCCCTCAATATCTCCTGACCCCCTGCAGTACCTACAGACCCCCTCAGTACCTCCTGTAATATACCTCCAGACCCCCTGCAGTACCTCCAGACCCCGTCAGTACCTCCAGACCCCCTGCAGTACCTCCAGACCCCCTCAATACCTCCAGACCCCCTCAGTACCTCCAGACCCATACAGTACCTCCTGTAATATACTTCCGGACCCCCTGCAGTACCTCCTGTAATATACCTCCAGACCACCTGCAGTACCGCCAGACCCCCTCAGTACCTCCAGACCACTTGCAGTACCTCCAGACCACCTGCAGTACCTCCAGACCCCCTCAGTACCTCCAGACCACTTGCAGTACCTCCAGACCACCTGCAGTACCTCCAGACCCCCTCAGTACCTCCAGACCGCCTGCAGTACCTCCTGTAATATACCTCTGGATCCCCTCAGTACCTCTGGATCCCCTCAGTACCTCCTGTAATATACCTCTGGATCCCCTCAGTACCTCTGGATCCCCTCAGTACCTCTGGATCCCCTCAGTACCTCTGGATCCACTCAGTACCTCCTGTAAAATACCTCTGGATCCCCTCAGTACCTCTGGATCCCTTGCAGTACCTCCAGATCCCCTCAGCACCTCCAGACCCCCTGCAGTACCTCCAGACCCCCTCAGTACCTCCAGACCCCCTCAGTACCTCCAGACCCCCTGCAGTACCTACAGACCCCTCAGTACCTACAGACCCCCTGCAGTACCTCCAGACCCCTTCAGTACCTCCAGACCCCTTCAGTACCTCTAGACCCCTCAGTACCTACAGACCCCCTCAGTACCTACAGACCCCCTCAGTACCTACAGACCCCCTCAGTACCTCCAGACCCCCTCAGTATCTCCAGACCCCCTGCAGTACCTCCATACACCCTCAATACCTCCAGACCCCCTGCAGTACCTCCTGTAATATACCTCAGGACCCCTGCAGTACCTCCAGACCCCTGCAGTACCTCCTGTAATATACCTCCAGACCACCTGCAGTACCTCCAGACCCCCTGCAGTACCTCCAGACCCCCTCAATACCTCCAGACCCCCTCAGTACCTCCAGACCCCCTGCAGTACCTCCTGTAATATACCTCCGGACCCCCTGCAGTACCTCCAGACCCCCTGCAGTACCTCCTGTAATATACCTCCAGACCACCTGCAGTAACTCCAGACCCCCTCAGTACCTCCAGACCCCCTCAGTACCTCCAGACCCCCTGCAGTACCTCCAGACCCCCTGCAGTACCTCCAGACCCCCTCAGTACCTCCAGACCCCCTGCAGTACCTCCAGACCCCCTCAGTACCTCCAGACCCCCTCAATACCTCCAGACCCCCTCAGTACCTCCAGACCCCCTGCAGTACCTCCTGTAATATACCTCCGGACCCCCTGCAGTACCTCCAGACCCCTGCAGTACCTCCTGTAATATACCTCCAGACCCCCTCAGTACCTCCAGACCACTTGCAGTACCTCCATACCACCTGCAGTACCTCCAGACCCCCTCAGTACCTCCAGACCACCTGCAGTACCTCCTGTAATATACCTCTGGATCCCCTCAGTACCTCTGGATCCCCTGCAGTACATCCTGTAATATACCTCTGGATCCCCTCAGTACCTCTGGATCCCCTCAGTACCTCTGGATCCCCTCACTACCTCTGGATCCCCTCACTACTTCTGTATCCCCTCAGTACCTCTGGATCCCCTCACTACCTCTGGATCCCCTCACTACCTCTGGATCCCCTCAGTACCTCTGGATCCCCTCACTACCTCTGGATCCCCTCACTACCTCTGGATCCCCTCACTACCTCTGGATCCCCTCACTACCTCTGGATCCCCTCAGTACCTCTGGATCCCCTCACTACCTCTGGATCCCCTCAGTACCTCTGGATCCCCTGCAGTACCTCCTGTAATATACCTCTGGATCCCCTCACTACCTCTGGATCCCCTGCAGTACCTCCTGTAATATACCTCTGGATCCCCTCAGTACCTCTGGATCCCCTCAGTACCTCTGGATCCCCTCAGTACCTCTGGATCCCCTCACTACCTCTGGATCCCCTCACTACCTCTGGATCCCCTCAGTACCTCTGGATCCCCTGCAGTACCTCTGGATCCACACAGTACCTCTGGATCCCCTCAGTACCTCCGGATCCCCTGCAGTACCTCCTGTAATATACCTCCGGACCCCAGTTGAATACCCCTGGTATATAGTGTACAAGAAAGTGAACTGTAAAATAATTGAATTAATAATAAATCATTTAGGTCTGCTCAATCTTCAAAAACAGCCATGATTCTCTTCACAGGTACTAACATCTGTGTCTCACACACACACACACACACACACACACACACACACACACACACACACACACACACACACACACACACACACACACACACACACACACACACACACACACACACACACACACACACACACAGATGCAATCGGTATGTTTGCTTTCCACCCACATTTGCATGTTCCGCCATATCTATCCCTCACAATATGTGCTCGGAAGCTGTCCAAAAATACACACATGACGATTCACAAAAAAAATATCTTTCCCTACAGAAACAAGACTGTAGAAACACCACGTTTTTACACCAATATAGACCTTCCTCAACCCTAAAACATGGATCCGGACATAGCCTCGGAACATAAGCTGATTCAAGGTCACAGGTTAAACGACTGAAACCGAAGGTGTCAACGAGACATACACTCTTAGAAAAACGGGTTCATAAGGGGTTCTTCCTGCTAATACAGAAAGCACACCTAAAACTCTACAGAGCAAAGCAATGCAGTTGTAGAATCACTCCGGCTAGGAAAAACTCCCTAGAAAGGCATTAACCCAGGAGGAGCCCTTTAAGGATCTAGATAGCACCTTTATGTCTCTTTACACTATACAAGGCCTAGTTTGAATCTAGGTATGTCTCTTTACACTATACAAGGCCTAGTTTGAATCTAGGTATGTCTCTTTACACTATACAAGGCCTAGTTTGAATCTAGGTATGTCTCTTTACACTATACAAGGCCTAGTTTGAATCTAGGTATGTCTCTTTAAACTATACAAGGCCTAGTTTGAATCTAGGTATGTCTCTTTAAACTATACAAGGCCTAGTTTGAATCTAGGTATGTCTCTTTACACTATACAAGGCCTAGTTTGAATCTAGGTATGTCTCTTTACACTATACAAGGCCTAGTTTGAATCTAGGTATGTCTCTTTACACTATACAAGGCCTAGTTTGAATCTAGATATGTCTCTTTACACTATACAATGCCTAGTTTGAATCTAGGTATGTCTCTTTACACTATACAAGGCCTAGTTTGAAT